>NC_053167.1:18388778-18548451 GCF_016835505.1 Polypterus senegalus | reverse complement strand
ATATATATATATATATATATATATATATATATATATATATATATATATATATATATATATATATACTGTGTATATGTATATTACACAGATACACAAAGTAGCAATCAAAATTAGCGAACTTTGCATTTTGGCATTTTTTAAAGTCATGGCTTATCCAAATCGAATGTTATCTCACCATGAATAGAAGAGACATATTGCAATCACATTACATTTGTGAAAAACTATCCCACATAAAATAAGATTTAAACAAGAGAAGGTCAGCGATCAAAATTAGAGAACAAGTTATACTAGTTCAACATCTGGTTATAATTTGGCAATGTCTTGAAATACCAGGCAACACCGACCAGTTAGTCAATATTAGCAGGCATTTTGCAAATTGGTGATCCACTCTTAGGTAACTGAAATGGTGTGACGTCAAGCTGTGCAGAAGATGCAGATGGGATGATCATCTAAGCCAAAGGAAGAATAGTTGGTCTTTCCAAGAGTATGAATTCTTTGACACTGAAGCTATACAAAGAAACAACATCATTCAAGTCCAAAAAAAGGCCTGTCGCTGACAAGAAACGAGTAAATGAGAAAACAGGATGCTGCAGAGACTCTCAGTGGGGGACTGGGTGAACGCTGCATCTGGAATTCTTTGCCAATTCAGTGCTGAACAGGGCAAGAATTTGATTGACCAAGCCTTTCATCAGCAAGAAGAATAAAAAAGTTAGACGAGTCTTTGCTATGTATATACACTTTATACTTTTTATATTTTATTGTACTACGAAGTTGAAAGTGAAACAGTATTTCGATTCTCCTGTATGTTCAGCACATATTTGACATAATCTATACTAATAAAAGGCAAAGCCCTCACTGACTAATTGACTGACTGACTCACAGATCACTAATTCTCCAATTTCCCGTTTAGGTAGAAGGGTGAAATTTGGTAGGCTTATTCCTTACAGCTTACTTACAAAAGTTAAGCAGGTTTCATTTCGAAATTCTACGAGTAATGGTCATAACTGAATCCTATTTACGTACATATATATGTCCATAGCCTGCAGCTTGGTCGCCGTGTGAGGCAGAATTGCGCCCACCATCACCACGCCTCCCACATAGTTGGCTGCCTGCCTACATTGCGTCCCCCATCCCCACGCCTCCCACGTAATTGACTGCCTGCCCATATAAGGCCATCCGTCAGCAGTGATTCAAGCTGCGAGAAAACAGTAAAAAGGAGGCGTGTCAGATGTTGTGCTACATTTTCTCATGCAGCTAGGCGGAAACAACTTTGTGACGCTGCCACCAAATGCTCGCAGAAAAATCCACAAATTAATTGACATGTTGTCGCTAAATACTCGCAGTCAAATCCACAAGTTCATAGAGACGCTGCCGCTAAATACTCGCAGGCAAATCCACAAGTTAATACGGGGAATGCTTGTTAAACATCTTAGATTCACGAGTAGCAATTTGGATGGTGAGATGTCTATCGAGGTGATCACAATCGATCAAAGAACTGTCACTTACCGAGTGGTTTCCATGCCCAGAGATGCCGCATACCTTTTCCATTCTCTGTGTTACATATTGCACTGACATATCAAGCTCAATCTTGATATCCAGAGGAACATTGTGTCTTATGTATTGAATGACTGGGACAGGTTCAAGGTGTGGACTGATGATGGTACAGGAGATAATTATACTACACAGGGGCACTATAAGAGTGAAATGCTTAAGCCCTTCACCTATGCTTTTACATGTGAGTTGATGGCTGCCGCTGAATTGTTCGGTTGTCGCTTTTAACTGTACCGAAATGGCCAAATATTTTACACCTTTGGAGAATCGCCAATGCCTCTTAAACATCTTAGATTCACATGTTAATCCTGATACTCTGTATGTTCAATTCATCATAACAACTATTCATGGTGGCTCTAAAATCGGTACTGACCCCTACTCTCTTTTCTGTTTCTTTTTCCGGTTTCTTTGTGGTGGTGGCCTGCGCCACCTCCACCTACTCAAAGCTTCATGATTCTCCAACAATGATGGACGGATTAAAAGGAAGAAGTCTACGTGACCATCATCATCATCAAGCCCTTCCGTGAGAATCCTAAATCCAAAGAGGACTGTTTCATTTATGTTAGGTAGAATGCCCAGAGGGGACTGGGCGGTCTCATGGTCTGGAATCCCTACAGATTTTATTTTTTCTCCAGCCGTCTGGAGTTTTTGTTTTTCTGTCCCCTGGCCATTGAACCTTACTCTTATTCTATGTTAATGTTGATTTATTTTTTATAATTATGTCTTTCATTTTTCTATTCTTTATTATGTAAAGCACTTTGAGCTACTGTTTGTATGAAAATGTGCTATATAAAAATGTTGTTGTTGTTGAGTAGTGGACACTTGGATGTTTATGAATGTTTCAACTCTCAAAAGCTGGATGCGAAGTTATTGATGAAGCCGGTTGTATGCTTACAATGCTTGACAGATGCCGAATGTCACTTCAACACAAGTCCTGCAAATACTAACGTAATTGAAACAAACCATGAAACTCATAACAGTCACAAAACAATTACATTGACAATCATGTTAAGTTATTTTTAAAATGTTTCCTTTTTTTTCATAACTTCTTTAACACACTACTTCTCCGCTGCGAAGCGGGGGTATTTTGCTAGTTGACAATAAAAGGCTATTTGATTTGATTTGATATATACACACATATATATACTGTATATATATACTGTATATATATACTGTGTATATATATATATATATATATATATATAGTGACGGATGGCCAGGGTCCATGCTTGGCCAGGACGCCCTTTCACCACATCTGTGAGGGGGCCAAGGGTGGAAAGCCCAGTATCTCCCCTTGAACGCTAGATGGCAGCCTTCCTGGGTTGCAGCGGTGCCTCGGACTTCCCCAGGGCTGCATGGGGGTTGGAGTTCTGTGCAGCGCCGCCAGGGGGCGCTGCTGTCCCCTTTTGGGCACTGGTTTTGCCTTACCCGGGAAGTGCAGCAGGATGTCGCCAATCAAGCACCAGGAGCACTTCTGGGTACCCAATAAAAGGGAGCTAGCGACCACCACTCAGCGGCCAGAGTCAGGAGGAGGAGGAGGACAAAGCTTGCTGAGGAGGAGTGGTGGTGAGAGAAGAGAGTGTTTTGTGGTGATTACTGTGCTTAGGACTGTGTTGTGGCTGGAGGGATTATGGGGAAGACGTGCCCTCCAGCTGAATAAAATAAATGTTTGGTTTATTTTTATACATGCCTCCAATCCAATCTGTGTTGGGTCGGGCGCCAAACAATATATATATATATATATATATATATATATATATATATATATATATATATATATATATATATATAAAACACACACACTTACATATATACAAATACATGCATATACTCAGAGTATACTTTGTAAAACAAGTATTTTTCATTTCGGAAAATAAAAAATAAAAGAGAAAGCTGGCATAAAACAATTTTTCAATGAGTCACACATGGAAGTGAACAGTGAGTCATTGTAACTCACATCCACCCACATTCTTCCACAAATGTGCTTGTATAATTAGTTTGAAATTCAAAAACAAGCCAAGAGTGGAAATATAGAGTCAACATCAGTAATGACAGAGTCAAATCTTTTTTTTGATACTAATGGCAAAACAATCTTCTTTTCACTTTGAATATATCATGCAGTGCAAAACTGTGAACATGAGACATGTGTTAGATGCATTTGTTTTTCAACCTGCAACACATGGCTATTTGTATATTGTAATACTTTTTACACATAAACAAAATAAAATGTACATTTTGCTATGAGATAGGCTTAATGTCTAGGAATCATTTATGCCTTTTTAAATACAAAGGCAGAAAATAATGAGTTGGGGTTAATTAATGCAAGTTTATTTCTCAATGAGGGTATCATTTATCTCCTCTACCAACATGACATTGGCAAACAAGATTTGGGAGGATTTCAGTATAGGATTTACAAAGAATTATAAAATCATAAGGAACAATCTATTCTAACTTATGCATGTGCTAAATTTATTCACTTCCATTTTCTGTGTAGTAACTAAAAAATAAATACTCCTTATACTTGACTGAAAAAATATATAATAGTACCACATGAATTAGTGAATAACAAGAGAATTCAGGATATTTTCGTCTGCACAAACTCTTTAAAGCTGCTTTGTAAGAGTGCACTTTTATAACAATATAATCAGGTTTGTGATATTTACTGTTTAAAGATTTATGTGTGCTGGTTAATAACACTTACAGAGCAGTATTATTTAAAAAACAAAAAATAAATTATTTTAATTTTATTTAAAAGATGTCAATTTAATCTAACTTTTACTCTCTCTCCTTTTTTATACTTGTTTCAGTGCTAAGCCTACCTTTGCCATCTTAGAAGCCCCATATGCTTTTCCATTAATGCATTATTAAAAGCCGTGCCACAAAAATATCTGGCCAACATGGAAGTTATGAAATAGTAACTAAATATATCATTATTTTGATACAAATATATGGAAAAGCTCACATTGTCACCTTTGTAGACTAGACTAGCCAAAGGTACAGAAATAGCTACTTTGTGAAGTGAAGTTGGATTTTTCATTAGTTGCAACTGTTGGTGACACTGCCTGTGTTATTCACTCACATCCCACCGACATGCAGGTTGGGTTACCTGATGATTCTAGCCTTATACAAAAAAGTGTGTGAATGGTGCCCCATACAAGGTTGGTTCCTGTCTCGTGCCATGTGCAGGCTGGGAGGATATCTCAGGGATGAAATTCAAAGAGGAGCAGTTGCATATGCCAAATAACTGAGATTCCAGATGTAACATCCCATGTTATATTCAATTTTGATTCTGTTACAGGGAGTTTTGACTGTTCAGTTAATTTAAAGATAGTTTGAGATATGTGTGAATTAGAGAGCTAGGTTTGAACATTAACTGATTTAGAATAAAATGAATAATTGAACAGGCTGTTTATTTAAACAATCCTTCATTTCTGATTTTACACAGACCCTCCAGCAACCACTGTAATTAGGTTGTAAATCAGTTAATAACACAATCAGCCTATTCAATCATTATCAGATGGTCTACTTTCCATTAGTGGAGATTCCCCATTAACCTGTGCATCTACATAAGGCTAAAACCTCGCTATTTTAGATGAGCCTATTCTTGTTAGTTGTTGGTGTTGTTTCAGTTGTTTGATATTAACTGTTTATATTACTTTTTAGTTACAGTACTCATACTAATTATTCTTGATTTGATATTGCTAAGCCTTTTCTCGGAGTTCCTATTTGTACTTGGTATGCACTGAAGCAGATGCATCCTCACATAGAAAGTTAACATATTTAGAGGACTTCATGTTTGAATGAAACTGTAATAATTTTCTACCTCATAATTCAATTAAAAAATGTATATGGCTCTTTTGAGGGCATGTCTTTTGTCAATGTGGGTCAATTTAAAATTTGTACATGCCTTTTTTGTGGATATGCTACAATTGTAAACAAATCCAAATCGTATTATGTGATATCATCTACTGCTGAATTCTGCTCTGTACATGTAATATTTCTATTGCAGTATTAAATTGTATTGATACTTGTGTTCTGTTCTGTGTATTGTATCGAGTCCCTTTTTTTTTGATACCCACTGCACACCCAACCTACCTAGAAAGGGGTCTCAATTTGAAATGCCTTTCCCAAGATTTCTTCCATTTTTTCCCCCTACAAGGGTTTTTTTGGGAGTTTTTCCTTATCTTCTTAAGAGAGTCAAGGCTGGGGGGCTGTCAAAAAGCAGGGCCTGTTAAAGTGTTAAAGACCATTGCGGCACTTGTGTGATTTTGGGCTATACAAAAATAAATTGTATTGTTATTCAACTAAATTTGTATGTATTCCTTTACTTTTGTAAAAAGACATTATTCACATTATTAATAACTATTATGTATTTATTTATCAGTGTAACTCACTTAAGCCTGTTGGCTTTTATAGGGCACCATTTACGACCAGATTAATTTTTAATTACTGGAAATAATTAATTAATAGGACATATCATCTGCAAATTTAAGAAGTCTGACAAATAAATCACCAGAGGTACATACAGTCGTTTCTATATAGTGAGAACAGTAGTCAGGGAAAGACATGCAATGCACCATTACTATAGATTACTGGGTCAGATGCGTATCTCCAACTGTATATACAGTTTCTTATTTGTAAGAAAGCCTATGATTCAATGGCAGTTTGAATTGGTAGGTTGAACTGGGTGAGTGTCCTATTTAGGAGCTCTGGGATGACTGTATTGAAAGCAGAGCTAAAATGCACAAACAAGATCCTCACATATGCCCCTGGTTCATCAAGGTGTTGGTAAATAAAACTCAGACATAAATTCACTGCATCATCCACAAACCGGTTGGCTCTGCATACAAACTGAAGTCCAGGAAGTCTTTTGTACAATTAATGAGATAATTTAGAATAAGGCATTCAAAGGTCTTCATTACCTCAAAGGTTACTACTGTTACTACAGGTCTGTAGTTATTTAGGTCTGTGGTCTTTGATTTTTTGCTACTGGAAAAATGGTGGTTGTTTTGAAGCAGGCAGGAACAGTGCAAAGATCTAGAAATTGATTGGAAATGTCTGCAAATACTGTAGACAACTGGTCTGCACAGTGCCCGAGGGTGGAAGGGGAAAAAATGTCCAGGCCTGTAGCTTTTTTAATATTTTACTTTGAATAAGATGCAGATGTCTTTTGCAGTGATAACGGGAGGGGGAAGCTGAGAAAGAGAGGAGTGCAGAGTAGTAACATTGAGAACATCAGTTAAATTTACTTTACTTCTCATTGTCTTTCAAAGCGACCATAAAACTGATTTAACTGATTAGCCAGACAGGGATCAGAAGAACTGTTTAATATTTGTTTCTTGCAATTAGTGGCATGTTTAAGGCTTCTCATAACTGATGCACTGACATTTGTAGACAATTGTTCCTGCAGCATCTCTGACTCTTTTCTTCAAAACACATTGGCTTTCCTGTATTCCTCACGATTGCCAGACCTAAAAGCACACTCTTTGTCCAGACGCAATTGTTTGAGCACTGGGGTGAACGAAAGCTTATCATTGCTAAACTTTTTTGGAATGCAAAAATCTTCACAAAAACTAATATATGAACTTACAGCATCAGTGTATACTGTATATATATTGGACATGGCAATTCTAAAGGCAGTCCAGTCTGTACAGGCAAAACAGTCCTAAAGCTCCTCTATTGCCTTGATGGTTCACTTTTTAACTGTTCTTTTGACTGACTTTACAGCTTTCAGCTTCTGTTTATAAGTAAGAATAAGGTGAATCAAAGAATGGTCAGAACTACCAAGAGGGACATTGGAGAAGGCATAATAAGCATCATTTATAGCTGCATAGCAATGATCTAGAATATTTTCATCACTGGTACTGTGTTTTTATTTGCTGTTGATATTTAGGAAGGGCCTGGATAAAACTGGCATGGTTAAATTCACCTAAGATAATGATTTGCATTTCCAGGTTGTCTTTTTCAGTCTCAGTGATTACATCAACAAGTCGCCATATAAGGCAAATATAAACACTAGAGTGCTAAATAAAATGGCTTACAATTTATAATAAGCAATTCTAGGTCAGAAGAGCATGATTTAAGAAGAACTGTCACACCATTACACTAACCTTGTTTAATTTAGAAACACACTCCTCCATCTTTTGTTTTGTTACATAGGTCAGTAACATGGTCCACATGGTACAGTGTGAACTCAGGTACGTCATTCAGTCAGGTTTCAGTAAAGCACAGAGCAGATAAAAAGGAAATGTCTGTTATAGTACCTATTAACAATTGCAGTTTGTCAACTTTGACAGCTAGCGCATGTTAGATAAACATATTCCACACAATGGTTTCTGTACTCCTCTCTTTCTGAATCGAATTGGGATGCCAACTCTTTTGTCTCTGGTACTTCGCTGATGGGCCACCTGTTTAGCTGCATGAGCACCTGTGATCTACAAAGTTGTACAATTCACAGATGTACTGGAGTCACATCAGGTGGCATACTGTGACCGATATTCAGACACTCTTTCCTGTGTACATGTCATATGACTTTGCATGGCGACAATGTTTTTTTGCTTTTTTAAATTGTTTTTATTAAAAGCAAGAAACATTCCATACAATCATATCAAACTTGACAGAACTAAATTCAGCCCCTACCCAAGAGAAACAGAGGAAGGCCAACAGCCAGAGTAAAACATTAAGAGTAGAAAAGAGGGAAGAGAATCTTTCTCCCCAATATAATTACTTAATCTAAAAAGTTATTGATTAGATCCTGCCAGATTTTAAAAACTTTTTGGACAGATTCTATAAGGGAGAATTAGATTTTTTCCAATTTAAAATAGTATATAACATCACTTACCCACTGACTTAAAAGAGGTGGGCTAGGATTGTTCCAGTTGAGCAAGATAAGTCTATATGTTAGCAGTGAGGTAAAGGCAATTACTGTTTGTTTGTCCTTTTCCACTTTAAGCTTAACTGGGAGTAAACCAAACACAGTTGTTAATGGATTAGGAGTGATTCTGATAAAAGACTTAAAGATTTTGGTACACGCAGAAAGCATGTGGCCTAGTAGTTAGATCTTGCCCTGGAAACATTCTGAACAATTTTAAATGAGATAGCTGTGACTGATAAAAGATTTTAAGTTGAATAATTTAATGCTTTGTGCATATGGAGCTAGAGTCAATTCTGTGCATGGCTGCCTTCCACTCTATTTCTGAAATGTTAAGTAAGAAATATTTTCCCACAATACTCTGGAATCTTTGAAAGGAAGGGAATTCCATCCATCCATCCATTTACTAACCCGCTGAATCCGAATACAGGGTCCAATCCCAGCCAACACAGGGCACAAGGCAGGAACCAATCCTGGGCAGGGTGCCAACCCACCGTAGGACACACACAAACACACCAAGCACACACTAGGGCCAATTTAGAGTCGCCAATCCACCTAACCTGCATGTCTTTGGATTGTGGGAGGAAACCGGAGCGCCCGGAGGAAACCCACGCAGACACGGAGAGAACATGCAAACTCCACGCAGGGAGGACCCGGGAAGCGAATCCGGGTCCCCTAACTGCGAGGCAGCAGCGCTACCACTGCGCCACCATGCCGCCCAGGAAGGGAATTGACTAGTAAAAGTCAAAAAAGTAGTGTAAAAATTGCGTTGATGAGAAATTAAATTTTAAGTGCAATTGTTTGTAGGATGCAAAGGCATTATCTATATTCAAATCTTTAAATGATTTAATCCCACTTTCCAAACATTAAAAACTAAGTAAAAGTTTGACAGGGTGGAAAAAGGTGGTTATCGTTTAGAGGTGCAGCCATTAAAAGCTTCTCTATCTTGAAGTGCTTCTTACATTGGTTCCATAACCTGAGTGAATGAAGAACAATGGGGTTGTTAGTGTGGAAGAATAATTTTAGGGTAACAGCATTCATCTCTAATAGCATAATGGGTCAATAAATGTCAGAAATCAGATAAAGGTCAAGTGAACAACAAAATGTACACTGAAATATAAGAACTGGTTTCAGAAAAATACTGAGATGGACAAGTAGATAATGTACCAGAAGAAAGGTTGAAGCAATATACAAAAAGTACCGAACGATGACTAAGAAATCAGCAGATGTCCTATAAACTAGAATGGACAGTTGTTATATGTACAGAAATTTCAAGGATGGTGGCTCATCTCAAAAGGTTCAGGAAGAACCAGAATATAATATACAGTAATAAACTTTTATTTTATATAAATCATTTGGGTGTAAACCAACAAACAAACCAGAGTAAAATGTATGCATTGATTGACACTGTATGTAAATTCAACAGTTTATAAAAGTAACCTCTATTCCTGGTTTCTCTGACCATTCTGAGCACGCTGTAACAGACTGTTTTTAAAGAATGTGCCATCCAAGGCATTTTGCGGACGAGTAATTTATAACACACAATGAACAGCTTTTATCCTGCCTGATTACTGAATTGTCCTGTTACAGGATATTTCCTTCTTTAACACTAGAATTACCAAAGTCTATGAAAAAACTAGTAAATCCAGCCCACCTTAAATCCCTTCGCACCTCTCTGTTAGTGTCTTTTGTCTTGTAAGTGTGCCGATCAAAACAAGCAGCAAGTAGCCTACTATTCCATTCCCCCACCGCTGCAGAAGTTCTCCAAGCTCATGCCTTGATTATCTGGGAGTGAAGTGCTGTAGTTTTAGAGTGGAAATAATAGCTTGTTATTTGGAACACATGCATTTCATGTGCGTTCCGTTTCTACAATAATCTGTGTAATCACATTGTTAAAACAGAAACGTTTTTCATATTTTAGTAATAAATGACAAAATGTAGCCATAAACTATATAATGTGTAAAGCCTGAAGTCCAAAAATCAAATAAACCCTTTAACAAAAGGGTCAAGGATGATACAACAGTTTCTGTGGCGTAGCGGTAAGAATTACTGACTTGTAATCAAGAGTCCTCCGGCTCAATCCTCATTGCCCCCTATATTTATTGTTTTGAGTAGTGAGCTGCTCTTACTTTTAATATTATACAATAAACACATACAATTGGTTTGCATCTGAAACAGCCGGTGTACATTTATAGTACTTGTAAAAGTTAGCGTTTTTTTTTTTTCACTTTCATTCTCTCAGTCATGATCACGATACATACTACCACCCTAGGGATCTGACACTGTTAGTTTTTATTTGAAACTGGGAATAACTGTAGATGTGAGTGGTGTTTTGAGACAATGGAACTGGACATTCTCTGATCTGGATGGATAAAAGCTGACACACAAGCGCTGATGAATCTGCCTTATTCCTATTTCACTGTCACTTGATTTTTTTTTATTCAGTTTCATTGAGTGTTTCTGCTCATGCTGAATTACTATGCACCTTATGGTCCACGATGTCAAAGCCGCATTGACAAAAAAAAAAACAGTGACATACGTATATATGATATTTGGAAATACTAATTTTATGACCTGTATAGTATATTTCGGAAAACATTCTGACACAGATGCAACATTATTCATATAATTCGCATAATCTTGCGGTTGTAATCAGTGACCGCGTTTTTTTTTTTCCCCAGATCTTGCCAGTCTCCACATGTTGCTGTATGGTGATGTTTCTCCAGGACATGAAGAGGAAAGAATAGAACAGAGAGGTCAGTTCAGCGCTATATGCAATCATCAGATTCAAATGTTAATAGTTCACACACACGCAAGGATCGTCCTTCCTACATTTACGACATGTGTACCTTTTGCAATGTACACACTTCTCTCTATGCTGTGGTTTCTATTACACACCTGCGTGCTTTTTTTCCCTGGTGCACAATGTCAACGCAGCACCAGGGAAAAAAAGAGAATATATGTGACATTTTGAAGAAATCATTTTATGACCTGAATAGTACCAATCAGAAAACATCATGATGGTAATGCAATATTATTTGAAAGTGAACAGTGTCAGATCGGGTGTGAATTTATGCAGGCACTGTTAGAGTCAGATCTGGAGGGGCAGGTTCTCGGGGTGCAGAGGGTGATTGTGATTGAGAGAATAAAACTAAAAAAAGCTAACTTTTACAAGTACCATAAATTTATACCTAATGTCACATATATTTGTCTCTTTCTTTTTTTTCTCTGTGCTGCATTGACGTCATGCACTAGAAGGTGTAAGCTTATTCAGTGCGAGCAGGAGCACGCAGGGGGCCGATTGCTTGTACTATAACAAGTACATACAGTTGACCTGGCAGCGATCAACGCACATGTACTGTGCAAGGCATGTACGGGATCCACTGAGAAAAGAAGCGTGTTCATGGCTCACCTTGCAGAGGAACTTCGTCGTCACTTCTTACTAGAAAAGGAGATGGAAAAAGAAAAGGAGGATGCAACATCAACAAGATTCTGTTCCAAGACAGCCACTTTCTCCAGGAAAGTAAACTGGGTCAGTATCAGGTGCCCTTTCAATGTAACAGGAACCAAAGCATTGAGAGAAGTGTGTATATTGCAACAGGTGCATATGTCGTAAATGTAGGAAGGACAGTCCTTGCATGTGTGTGAACATTTGAATCTAATGATTGCATATAGTGCTGAACTGACCTCTCTGTTTTATTCCTTCCTCTGCATGTCATGGAGTACAAAAGAAACACCATCATGCAGCAACATTTGGAGACTGGAAAAAACAAAAAAAAAAAAAAACAAAACATATGGACACTGATTACAACTGCGAGATGGTATGCGAACGAATATGAATAATATGAATAAATGTTGCATCTGTGCCACAATGTTTTCTGAAATGTACTATACAGGTCATAAAAAGAATAATTCCAAATATCATATATACCTATGTCTCTGTTTTTTTTTTTGTCAGTGCGGCTTTGACATCGTGGACCAAAAGGTGCATAGTAATTCAGCGTGAGCAGGAACACTCAATAAAACTGAATAAAAAAAATCAAGTGACAGTGAGATACGAATAAGGCAGATTCACCAGTGCTTGTGTGTCAGCTTTTATCCATTCAGATCAGAGAATGTCCAGTTCCATTGTCTCAAAATACAACTCACATCTACAGTGTTATTCACAGTTTCAAAAATTAAAACTAACAGTGTCAGATCCTTGTGGTCGTTGGGGATGGGTAGTATGTATCGTGATCATGACTGAGAGAATGAAAGTGAAAAAAACGCTAACTTTTACAAGTACTATAAATGTACACCGGCTGTTACAGACGCAAACCAAATGTATGTGTTTATTGTATAATATTAAAAATAATAGCAGCTCACTACTCAAAACTGTAAATATAGGAGGCAGTGAGGATTGAACCGGGGGACTCTTGATTACAAGTTCCAAATAACGATTTATTATTTCCACTCTAAATCTCCAGCACTTCACTCCCAGATGATTAAGGCTTGAGCTGGGAGAACTTTGTGCCCATTCTGCGGTGGTAGGGGAAAGGAATAGTAGGCTGCTTGCTGCTTGTCTTGATCGGCACATTTACAAGACAAAAGACACTGACAGAGGGATGCGAAGGGATGTAAAATGGGCTGGATTTACAAGTTCTTTCATAGGCTTTGGAAATTCTAGTGTTAATAAGATGTTAAATTTCTACCACAGTTTTTCTGCCCAACGTTAAGGAGATCTGTACTCCGGAGGGAACTCCCATTAGAATCTCAAAAGATGCAAAGCCGACGAGATAATTATGGTGCGTCCGAAATTAGGACTGACTTGCTCCCACTTGCATGGGACTCCCCTCCGGAGGATGCAATCGTCAGATCTGAAATGGAAGGAGGAAGCATTTTCATTCATTCTTTTTTTCAGTATCTTTATTTTCTTTTGTGCCAGGCATAGTGTGTAAGGAAATAGACGTATTGATGCGCAGTGAATTTAAAGAAATGTGTATGAGATGACATGTTGAAAGAATTGTTTTGTGTGTCTAAAAATGTTCTATAACTAAGAAATGTGTGAATGGGAATTTGCATCAATGTACTTGTATTTAACTGAATGTTAAATGAGCGCACAAATTTAGAAATATCTGATAAAATTCCAGAGGTCTCAGTTAATTTGGGTTAAAATGTGAGTTTTGAAACTGTAATATTTGATAACTTGAAAATGTCTCCACTTTGCTTATAAAAATGTTTACATATATGAAACATCTTTCCTTTAGACCCTGATTAAGTCTCAGGGAAAAATGTTCTTTGATAATCTATACTAATAAAAGGCAAAGCCCTCACTGACTGACTGACTGACTCACTCACTGACTCATCACTAATTCTCCAAGTTCTCGTGTAGGTAGAAGGCTGAAATTTGGCAGGCTCATTCCTTACAGCTTCCTTACAAAAGTTGGGCAGGTTTCATTTCGAAATTCTATGCGTAATGGTCATAACTGGAAGGTATTTTTCTCCATTTACTGTAATGAAGTTGAGCTCGAAAGCCGTGGGGGGCGGAGTTTCGTGTGACATCATCACGCCTCCCACGTAATCACGTGAACTGACTGTCAACGCAGTGCGTAGAAAACCAGGAAGACCTCCAAAAAGCGCTGAAGAAAACATGCATTATATAATTGAGAAGGCAGCGAAACAATAAGAAGCAAGCGAGTGACATATACAATCATATTCATGAGTGCTGCTACTTCGGAAACAAAGCAAGGTGTAAACCTAAAGTTTAAATTAAGTTCATAGACAGGCTGCCGCTGGCGTTTGTCATGCCCACGGGTAATGCGGGATACAAGTTTAATGAGAGGACGCAGGATATAAACGAGAGTTTTGATCACTTTGTAACTAAGTTAAAATTGCACGTGAAGGGCTGTGCTTATGCAAATTCCGAGAGACTGTGTTTGTGGGGGATTGACAGTTAAGGCGGGTGGGGGAGTCACGTCATTATCTCCCCTCCCGTTCACCTCATTTCACTCTGAGCTGAGCTCCGCAGGTACCGCACGCAGTGTTACGGAAGCGACTTTGTGACGCTGCCACCAAATACTCACAGAAAAATCCACAAGTTAATACACACACTGTCTCTACAGTTTCTCCACACTGTATCCTCCAGGCACTACTTACAAAAGGTTACATTGACAATCATGTTACGTTATTTTTAAAATGTTTCCTTTTCTTAGCACAAGCACAGCTGAGAAGCTTCGATGCATATGCTCCATAATGAGTTAAAAAATCACGCATTTAATCACACTTTGCAATACTAGCAAAGGGGAATTTCTGTCAATGCATGATTTCATGGTACACCGATTACATTGATCAGCGCTTCACGATTCATTTTACCCTCGCACACCCTTGGTTTGAGAAGAAGTATGAAAAAATATGAGGTTAACACAGAAAAACAGATCACCAATTGAAGCTTTATGAATAATCAATTCGCCATCAATAATTGTTTTGGTAAAGCCATACTCAGTGTAATCCTCCTTCCATTTTATAATTTTTCCGCCACTAGCCATGATTAAATGAACGGTAAAAAAGTAAGAGCGAAGCGAGGGTGACTTATTCAGGCAGGCAGGCGACAGCTCAATAGCTCAATTTGGATATAAATAGGTTCTATTTAGTCGCCAAAAATATCTTTGTTAGGAATGGAAGTTGAATTTAGTCTTTAAATTTCTAAGGTAAAGAAAAAGTTATGCAATGATGACTAAATTTAAATATATAAAGTCAAAAGTTTTATATATAAAGTCATTCCATAATATATAAGGTCAAACCTTGATTATATAAAGTCAGTGTCGGAATATATAAAGTCAAAACTTGAATATATAAAGTCAGCGTCGGAATATATAAAGTCAGCGCTTTATATATTCTGACGCTGACTTTATATATTCAAGTTTTCACTTTATATATTCCAGCGATGACTTTATACATTCAAGTTTTGACTTTATATTTTCCGACATTGACTTTATATATTCAAGTTTTGACTTTATATATTCGGGAATTACTTTACATATTCAAGTTTTAACTTTATATATTTTGACGCCGACTTTATATATTCACAAAATCAATGTATTTGCCTGTTTGGCACCCCATAGTATATGTGTGTGTGTATATATGTACACATGTATATATATATATATATATATATATATATAAATAAATATATATATATATATATATATTTATTATATATATGCCAGCAACACTCATGATAATGACAAAACAATTACATTGTCAATCATGTTACGCTATTATTAAAATGTTTCCTTTTTTTACTTCTCCTGCCAAGCTGGTATTTTGCTATATATCTATATATATATATATCTATATATATATATATATATATATATATATATATATATATATATATATATATATATATATATATATATGAGAACAACACTCATATCAATGACAAAACAATTACATTAACAATCATGTCGCGTTATTTTTAAAATTTTTCCTTTTCTTTTTCATTACTTCTTTAACACACTACTTCTCCGCTGCGAAGCGCGGGTATTCTGCTAGTTATAAAATATAAAGAAGATAATTTCTTCCAAGGATAAAATGCTGCTGGTACGTGTGTGTATGTGAAGGTGCATGTTTGTTATGGACTTTGTTTTAAATGCTTTCCAGCAGCTGTTAGGTGACTGAAGTATGGGTGATACGGTGGCACAGTGGTTGGCACTGTTGCCTAGCAACAGGAAATGAAGATTCAAACTTGCATATTCTCTTCATGGAGCAAAATAAATATAAACAATGAAGAAGAAAAAGAGTGCATAAATGCTTTAAACAGTAGATGCTAAATAATAATTAGTAATAATAATAACACTTGAGTAAGTATAATGTGTTAAAGACAGTTTAAGTTTGAGTATGTTGTGCAATGTGAAAGAGATCTCTGTGAGTGAAGTATATTTGAAGGAATTTAAGTGAGTTTGTGAATATCTTTGGTTAAAGACAATGTGTGTAAATACTGTATGTGGTGTTGTTTGAAATAAGGTAATTGATAAAGGTTTGCATAAAATATACATGTTTTGAACTTAAACTTAAAAATGAATATGATTATGTCCAATAAAACATTTCATGATTTAGAATAAATGTGTGTGCCATTTTCCATTGAATACTGGCCATACAAAAATGGAGGAAAGTTCTTTTAGTAATTTTTAAATTAAAAAAAAATACATTCTCTAGAATAGAAAGAAAGCTGGTGATGAGCACTGGCTTCCAGTCTAGGAAGTGTTCTATACTAAGATATTTTGTACAAAAGGGGGGATTAATTAATAAGTAGACTGCTTTTTCTGCAGATCATCACTCTGGAGAAGCTGCAAGAAGCATCTCGAGATGACATCATTGAAAAAAGCATACACGAACTATATAGCCTTAACAAGAGGTTATGGGTGTAAAATAAATCAATATTATTAAGCATAGCTAAATTCTATATATCAGAATATTTTGTTTTAAGTACTGTATGTAATGGTGTGATGCACTAACTACCATGAGAGCAGCTTTAAATAAAAAAAATATATTTTAAATTATAAGGCATTTGATACAGTGAGAAGTTTATTTATTTTCCCATCACTCCTTGTTCAAAAGTAATTTGAATATTTGAAATGAGAAGTATAATGTTAATGTTTGAATGACTACATAGCTGATAATAGGGTTTAGCTTTATTTTCTATAATTTGATGCTCTAAATAAACATTCCAGACACTTGTTAAATTATGAAGCCATAGGTAGAAATGTATGTGTCAATTTAATTAGTAAAATATTAGCTTAAAGAAAAATAGCTAGGATATGAATATAGAAACTGTTTAGCTTTAAGATTAAAAGTTGAGAGGTAATAATAGATGTAATTTAAGATAACTGTACAATTAACCTTTGAAAATAACCTGTTAGCCTTAGATGAAGTGAAATACATATTTCTTTGCTAAATAATGTAAACCCTAAGACTGCATATAATTGAACAATATTCTGTAACTAGAGTAATTGGGAAAGGGAATGTGGAGCTTAACTGTTTTAGTTTATTTTGCTCTTATTTCTAGAAATAATTAGAAATTTACCAGTCCAGACTGTGGATATCTTCTTTGACGTTTGCTTGCTATGCTGACGGAGAGGTGTTCTCTGTAGGACACTGGTATTATATTACATTCATTATGAAAAGTGAATGCCTGTCTAGGCCCCAGTTGAAGACTGGAATAAGAAAGTAAAGAAATAATAAAATTTTCTACAAGAACCTCCACAGAACATGACTCTTTAACTAATAACCTCCACACCACTCTACTTTCTCTTTTTTTTTGTTTGGTTTGCCACTCCTGCCAACCAGATTCCTAATCAGTGATGACATATATGCTATAGGGGAACTATAATATTTGGCTCTTGCCAAGTTGTAATATTTAAGACTAGAATTCCTGAGGATATGAAAACACTCGTAATCCCGGCCTACTTAAATCCCTTTGCACCTCTCCATTAGCGTCTTTTCTTTTGTAAATGTGTCGATCAACACAAGCAGCCTGCTATCCCATCTCCCAACTCCCCAGAAAGGGCAAAAAGCTCTCCCAGCTCAAATCTTGTTTATTTGGGAGTGAGGTACCTGGAGCTGTATAGGGTAAATAATATATCATTACTTGGAACACAAGTATTTCATGTGAGTTCCGTGTCTACAAAGATCTATGTAACTGTAGGATAACAGGAAATGCAAGAAATGTTGAACACATACCTAAAAGACAAACTTTTTTCATGTTTTAGTAATAACGACAAAATTTTGACATGAAGTGTATAATGCGTAAAAACTGAAATCCAAATATCAAATAAACACTTTCACAAAAGGTAGACATACAACAAAACAAGTGTGCTTTAATTGAAGAATATAACCGAAGAAAACAAAATCAGGTTAGTGTACTTTGTTGACACGACTGCTTTGGTAGTAAAGTGGCAAGAACTACTGACTCATAATCAACAAGTCGTGGGTTCGATCCTGGCTGCTTCCCAAAGCAAATGTTTGGAGTAGTGAGCTGCTCTTATTTTTACTATTATACAATAAAAACATATATTTGATTTCAGTCTGTAACAGCCGGTGTAAATGCATGGTACTTGTAAAGTGTTTTTTTTTTTTTAATTCAATTTTATTCTCTTAGTCGCGTTCATGAACCCCCCGATCTGACACTGCTGTTTTCAAATAAAGATGTGCTATAACAGAGGTGAACTCAGATGAGGATGGGGGCTCTACATCGGAGAAAGAGTACAGAAGCTCTCCCTGCAAGACACGTCCACTCATATTTAAGAACAACGCAGCTACACCAGGCATAAAGGTGAAAGATGGCACCGACTGGATGCAGCAACAGGTCAGGCGTCATCCTGCCAGTCAGTCTGCCCCACACGTGTCCTTCAAAGAAAGAGAGCTCGCCAAGGTATCGTGCAAAGTCCTGTTTGTGATGGTCTTTATATGAAAGCCATGCATATGTTACTTATAACCATAAAAGCCAGATTGAATGTTATTTACAGTCATATGAAAAAGTTTGGGAACACTTCTAAATTATTTGGATTTTTGTTTATCATTAGCTAAGCTTTCAAAATAGCAACTTCCTTTTAATATCTGACATGCCTTATGGAAACAGTAGTATTTCAGCAGTGACACTAAGTTTATTGGATTAACAGAAAATATGCAATATGCATCATAACAAAATTAGATAGGTACATAAATTTGGGCACCCCAACAGAGATATTACATCAATACTTAGTTGAGCCTCCTTTTGCAAATATAACAGCCTCTAGATGCCTCCTATAGCCTTCGATGAGTGTCTGGATTCTGGATTGGAGGAATTTTTGACCATTTTTCCATACAAAATCTCTCCAGTTCAGTTAGATTTGATGGCTGCTGAGCATTGACAGCCTGCTTCAAATCATCCCATAGATTTTCAATGATATTCAAGTCAGGGGACTGTGACGGCCATTCAAAAACATTGTACTTCTCCCTCTGCATGAATGCCTTTGTAGATTTCGAACTGTGTTTTGGGTCGTTGTCTAGATCTAAGAGGATGAGAACAGATAAATGGCCTCTGTCTGCATTTACCCGCAAGGCATTTACTACTTTAACAAGTGCAGTTTCTGTGCTGTGATTTGTTCTGAAGCCTGACTGAAATTTATCAAGAATAACATGTTTATTGAGGTGGTCATTTAATTGCAAAATGACTGCCTTCTCTAGAATTTTACTTAAGAAGGGCAGGTTAGAGATGGGTCTAAAATTTTCAAAGGCAGAGGGGTCAAGATTATTTTTCTTGAGCAGGGGTTTAACTCCAGCAGTCTTAAGACAGTCTGGAAAGACCTCCGTATCTAATGACGAATTAACTATGTCCAGAATATTGTCAATATAGCAACATATATATATATATATATATATATATATATATATATATACATATATATATATATATATATATATATATATATATATATATATATATATAGCACCACATAGCCCCACAGCTTGATGGAACCTCCACCAAATTTGACAGTAGGTGACAGGTGTTTTTCTTGGAATGTGCTGGTGTTCTTCCGCCATACAAAGCTCTTTTAGTTATGACCAAATAACTCAAATTTTGTCTCATCAGTCCAAAGCACTTTGTTCCAAAATTAATCTGGCTTGTCTAAATTAGCATTTGCATACAACAAGCGACTATGTTTGTGGTGTGAGTGCAGAAAGGGCTTCTTTCTCATCACCCTGCCATACAGATGTTCTTTGTGCAAATTGCGCTGAATTGTAGAACAGTGTACAGATACAACAATCTGTGAACGGATGCTGCAGCACCGTGTCCTCACATGTTTAATTATTAACAATATAGATTATTTAAATGAAGTTAAAATTTTATCTGTATAATATAATAAACATATTTTGCTGCATTTCATCTTAAAAATTATATCGTCATCATATGTAAATACACGTTTTATAAAATGGCTCAGGTTGTACAATATTATAACTGTATCACAAGTTTTCAGTGAGGTAATTGTACTTATAAATACAAAGAGTTCTACAAGGAGCACTTGACGGACTGATTGAGTGCATTTAGAGTCCTTGGGATAAAACTGAGGTCCGTACGGGAAAGGCTCTGAAGCGTGTCTCGTATGATAGCAGTTCAATAGACAGCATGGCTGAGGCAGCGTCTGCTTGATGCTGTATACCGATAATTCTCTTTCCGATCAGCTGTTGTACAGCTGTGATTCACACTGAGATACAGTGATATAAATACTCCGAGTGGTGAAGTGGGAGTAATATGGAAAAAGATGATCCAATGTGGCAACCCCTAACGGGAGCAGCTGAAAGAAGAAGAAGAAAAAAGTACAGCGAGAGTAACAACACTAAAGCAGCTATGGTATTTGACATAGTTTGACCATTCTGTGGACCATTATATTGTTACAGGTTAATTACAATCAGATGTATTAAACTAATAAACAATATGCGCTTAATTTCAGTGTATTTATAAAGCCACGTCAGGGATATGGATATAAAAAAGAAAGGAAAACCACACAGGAACAGTAGCACTACTTTGACGCTGGGTGCCGCCAGTCTGCAAAACCAAGCACTGAACTTGCGTATGGCAGGTTATGAGCAACCTTGGAAATGTGCGTGGCTTTACGCCAAGTTTAGGTTTTATACATCACGATGTGAACGTGGAAACGTTCTTACGCAACATTTTTGTGCGTACGCACATCAATAAGTGCCATTGCCAGAAGGTTTGCTGTGTCTCCCAGCACAGTCTCAAAGGCATGGAGGAGATTTCAGGAGACATGCAGTTACTCTAGGAGAGAAGGACAGGACTGTAGAAGATCCTTAACCCATCAGCGGTATCTCCTCCTTTGGGCAAGGAGGAACAGGATGAGGACTGCCAGAGCCCTACAAAATTACCTCCAGTAGGCCACTGGTGTGAATGTCTCTGACCAAACAATCAGAAACAGATTTCATGAGGGTGGCCTGAAGGCCCAACGTCCTCTAGTGGGCCCTGTGATCACTGCCCGGTACCATGAAGCTCGATTGGCATTTGACATAGCATACCAGAATTGGCAGGTCCACCACTAGCACCCTGTGCTTTTCACAGATGACAGCAGGTTGACCCTGAGCACATGTGACAAACGAGAAAGTGTCTGGAGAAGCCATGGAGAACGTTATGCTGCCTGTAACACCGTTCAGCATGATTGGTTTGGTGGTGGGTTAGGGTTAGTGATGGTCTGGAAAGGGATATACATGGAGTGACGCACAGACCTCTACAGGTTAGACAATGGCACCTTGACTGCCATTAGGTATCGGGATGAAATCCTTGGACCCACTGTCAGAGCCTGTGCTGCTGCAGTGGGTCCTGGGTTCCTCCTGGTGCACGAGAATGCCTGGCCTCATTTGGCGACAGTATGCATGCAGTTCCTGGAGGATGAAGGAATTGATACCACTGACTGGCCCTCACACTCGCCTGACCTAACACCTGTGGGACATTATGTTTTGGTCCATCCGGCACCACCAGGTTGCACCTCAGACTGTCCAGGAGCTCAGTGATGCCACGATCCAGATCTGGGAAGAGATGCCCCAGGACACCATCCAATCGTCATTAGGCGCATGCCCCGACGTTGTCAGGCATGTATACAAGCACATGGGGGCCATACAATCTACTGAGTATGATTTTGAGTTGCTGCAATGAAATTTCGGCAAAATGGACTAGTCTGCCGCATCATTTTTTTCATTTTCATTTTCGGGGCGTCTTTGAATTCAGCCCTCTATAGGTTAATAATTTTCACTTCCATCAAACAATGTGGCATCCTTTCGTTTCTAACACATTACCCAGTCCATATCAGTATAGATATCCAGAATTTTTTTTTTCCCTTTGAAATAAAATTTGTTTTCTAAGTGTTCTTTTAGTTTTTTTGAGCAGTTTAGTTGGTGGCAATACAGGACAAATAATTATGGCTTTTTTGGGCCTAAGTAATACAGAAGTTAGCAAAACAAAGTAATAATTCAGCACAACAGGGATGGAGTGTCTTATGCATGGAGGGGCGAGTGTGCAGTTTTTAAAATTGGAAAGCCTAGATACAAATCAAGGATCCCAGCTGGTGGCAGAAGACTTTAACATCAGTAAGATGCTTGGGTACAACCTTTCCAATTTTAATGTGACCGTGACATTAGCCAGGGGCTTACATTAATGAGAGTAGTGCTGACATCTTCTGAAGGGAGTATTGACACCTACTTTCAGCAAGATAGCTGTTTTTATGCAGCAAAGGTGATCAGCAAACTTAAGACCACAGCAGGATGTAAATTGGGGCAACTTTGTGAATGTGAGCATTGTTGTGTGAATGAGGACTCTATTCATGGTTATTGATGTATATATAAACTAAGGACTTTGGAAGTATTTAAAGTAAATACTTATATTGTCTGTGTTGCCACCAACAATAATAAAAGATCTGACCATTGATGGAAAATATAGGACTAGGTACACTTCTGTGAACTAAGATAGCTAATGTTTGTTGGAAACAAAGGAAATAAAATAGTTGTTGACAATGTTTTATGATCATACCTAGAAGTTATGAGGTTATGGGACACAAATCTTGAGATTTGTAGGGGAAAACATGTAATGCCTGTATACTCTGAAGAAAAAGGACTTTGATAGATATTGTTTGACTTGATTTTCTATGCTCACTGTTATTGATTTTATTAGTTATTATTGATTTATCTTGGGTATTAATGATTTCCACTGATTTCTGTTATTCCCCAAATTCAGCTAGCCTGGAATCTTACTTCTTTTTAGCATCTAAAGGGAGGCATATTTAGTATATACATGTTTTGCACAGATTAGGAACAGGGCTTCAGTTGGAAATTATTCCTTACAGTTTTAGTGGGACTTGGTGGGAGTGTGGACAAATAATTTTAATCTTAAAGAAATAGCATAAAGGTTTAATAAATGTCAGAGACCTGTTCAGGCACACCAGGAAACCAGATAAAGGTGAAGTAAACAACAAAATGTACACTGAAATATAAGAACTGGTTTAGGAAAAATATTGAGATGGTCGAGTAAATAATGTACCAGAAGAAAGGTTGATGTAATATACAAAATGTACTGAAAGATGACTAAGAAATCAGAAGATGTCCTATAAACGACAATGGAAAATTTCAAGGGTGGTGGTACAACTCAAAGGTATAAGAAGAACCAGAATATAACAGACTTTTTATATAAATAATATGGGTGTAAACCAATGATCCAACCAGAGTAAAATGTATGCATTTATTGACACTATATGTAAATTCACAGTAGTTTAAAAAATGAACCTCTATTTTTTGTTTTCTCTGACCATTCTGTAACTGCTTTGGACGAATGCTCCCTCCAAGGCATTTTGCGGAGGAGTAATTAAAAGATACAATGAATAGCTTTTCTCCTGCCCAATTACTGAATTGTCCTGTTAGAGGATGTTTCCTTCTTTAATAAGATGTTAAATTTCTACCACATCAGTTCCAATGAACTTTCCGGAATTGACAAGTTCTCCTGATCCGACTCACTTGCAGTTTTGCTCCCACTTTTGTCTTTGGCTGGAGCCAATGCTGCTGTGTTAGATCCTGGCAGGTCTGTTCTTTCACTGGTCTGCTACGTATGCTTGTATATACTTTCATATACTGTAATTAAATCCCCTCAGGTTAAGTAAATAAAGTATACCACAGAATGATAGTTTAAGAAAAAAAAGCCAAATTAACACTGCTGCTAATGGTGTTCTTTCTCAGATGTCCATCTTCCAAAATGGAACAATTTAACACACACAAAGATGGAGCACCAAACTACTGTGGCTGTCATCCTAGATGCTATCAGTATGTCTTAAACACACACAAAGATGGAGCACCAAACTACTGTGGCTGCCATCCTAGATGCTATCAGTATGTCTTAAAAGTAGGGATGTTCCAATCAGGATTTTTAAGGCCGATACCCATCACTGATTTCATGTTACTTCACTGGCCGACTGCAATACTGATTCAGTTTCTTTAACAAAATTTTTACACTAATCTCCAGCATAACCAGATACTATATTAAAGTGTACAGTGGACCCGTGAATTACAAACTCAATTCGTTTGCGAGGGCTGGTTGTAAGTCAAGACTATTTTTCCCATAAGAAATAATGGAAAAACCCATAATGCGCTCCGAACCTCCCACAGCAACACTTACTTAACCTTTTCATAATAAAAAAGGGTTGTATAATGTGTATAATTTACCAAAACACCAATAATTTTTCTAATGTACTAACCAAAAAGTTATAAAAACTGCATAGCCTACCAGAAACAACAATTTCACACTGTACTCACCATTTAATTTGACATCTTTGGGCTGCAGGAAGGGAGGAGGAGGAGAATGAAACGGATGGGGGTTATGGTTTGGAAGGAGCCTCCTGATGCAAATCTTTTCTTTGTAAAATTGTCGAGATGGTGGATTTCAACATGCTGTACATATTAGCGAGATCAGTCACACGAACACCACTCTCATATTTCCTCACAATTTCCTTCTTCGTTTCTATTGTGATCGCTGTCTCTCAAGTTAATAATAACAGTAGTCGAGCACTCAGTTCAAAGCTGGTCGTGTTGTGAACTGCTGTAATAATACACTTCAAAGCAAGCCGGTGCTGACTCAGCCTGATGACATCATCATGTGCTGCGCCAGCCCGCTAGCTAACATCCCTTAACAATCGCTTTCTTTACCTTCCCTTCCTTCCTTAGCAATTATGCGTCTTGCTTGCCATGGTCTTAGTGAATTATATATATATATATAGATAAATCACTGCACTGACCAAAATTACGTCCACAAACACATGTATCTGGGCTCCGACTGACGCTTACAAACGCTCTTGGCTGTTTGTTTACAATCGCACAAGCGGATACACGTGATCACATTCGGGTCGTAACGCAAGATGTTGGTCGTAAATCAAAACAAAAATTTTGGTCATAAATCAAGTTGTTCACATGTTAGGCCGGTCGTATATCAAGGGTCAACTGTATTTTTATTATTATAATATAGACTACAGGTGTTAACTGTTAATTTTTTATTAACAAAATGAAATTCTGTAGGCACATTGTTCAGTGACCATAAAATAGTACTATAAATGAAATTACCTTAAAATACATATTTTAATTAATTAAATATGTACAAAAATATTTATTCAAAATACATACGGCATAAAAAAAATGCTTTTCAAAATTACAAGCTGAGCTTTGAGGTGAACAAAAAAGTGAGAAAAGGCGTCAGTTTACACTGGAAGAAAAAATTAATAATCCTGGAAAAAGCTGATTCCAGAATGAAGAAAAACGATGTGGCTAAAGCTGTCAGGACTGCTTCTTTGCTGTCATCTAAACACAGTTCAAATTTAAAAAAAAAAAAAATAAAGCTTTATCTGGGAGTTAGGTGTCTAGTATTGTATAGGGTAAATAATATATTATTTGGAATACATACATTTAATGCGTGTTCCGCGTCTACAACGACCTGTGTAAATGTAACAGGAAATGCAAAGCAAGAAATGTTGAACACATAACTAACAATAACAAAATAGCTTTGGGCTTCGGTTTTTACACATTGACAGCAACATGTAAATTGAATAATTATTTTTTCTTTGGTTAAATTCCTGAATAAAAGTGCACTTGTTTTGTTGAAGCTTTTGTGAAAGTATTTATTTGATATTTGGACTTGAGTCTTCACACATTATGCACTTCATGTCAGTATTTTGTGACTGAAACATAAAAAAAGTTTGTTTAGTTATGTGTTCAATATTTCTTGTCTCACATTTCCTGTTAAACTACATTTGCATAAGTCTAGTGCTAAGCAGCAATTTCAAATTAGTCTTTATCTCTTCTTTTCCATTTAAAAGTGTAAGCTGCTGCATTTTTAATAAACACGCTGTCCAAACTCAAGCAGTGTCTGTTTTAAAGGACAAAATAACAGTCTGAATTCCTTAAAGTAGCATTCCTTGCCATTTGTTTAGTTGCACAGGATGATTTCTCCAATTACTTCTTTCAGCTTATTAACCCATTTTCTTTAATGTAAAGGCTAATATACCAATTGATTCTCATTCACTTATAAAACAAGCTTCTATTCACTGCTCTTTGTTTACACAGTAGGAAATTTGCTACAAAAGAAAAAACAAAAAGACACACTAGCTCAACCAACCGTTGTACCTTGTGTAAAGGAGCAGTACAACTAAATTACTGTACAGCTTGTAAAAGCAGGGGCTAAAATATCAGTTTTGTGATCAGCATTTTTATAGTGAAAACTGGCCAATTTTAATCAACAGGCGATTGATCAGAGCATACCTACTTAAAAGGCACCTCAAAAGCTTTTTCCTGATCTTTCCATGGTTCTGTTGGGTGTTTTTGAAGGTAGTTTCACTCTTGTGTCTCCAACTTGTCATGTGCTAATACTTTAATTTATTTAATTGTAATTTAGCTTAAGCTTTAATTTAGCTTCATTCACTTTATTATTCATGTTCTTTGCTTAAGAAAATACAGTATGTTGCATTTTGCAAAGAAAAAAAATTTGTAGATTTCTAAATCTGATTTAACACATTTGCAAAATTTTATACTATCAGTATTCTCTACTGCATTTGGTCACAACAAAAAGGTAATTGTTGTCAGTTTGGCTAAAAATATATATATATATATACAGTCATACGAAAAGGTTTGGGAACCCCTCTCAGTATGCATAATAATTTACACTACTTTTAACAAAAAAGATAACAGTGGTATGTATGTCTTTCATTTCATAGGAACATCTGAGTACTGGGGTGTTTTCTGAACAAAGATTTTTAGTGAAGCAGTATTTAGTTGTATGAAATTAAATCAAATGTAAAAAACTGACTGTGCAAAGATTTGGGTACCCTTGTAATTTTGCTGATTTGAATGCATGCAACTGCTCAATGCTGATTACTTGCAACACCAAATTGGTTGGATTAGCTCATTAAGCCTTGAACTTCATAGATAGGTGTGTCCAATCATGAGAAAAGGTACTTAAGGTGGTCAATTGAAAGTTTTGCTTCCCTTTGACTCTCCGTTAAAGAGTGACAGCATAGGGTCCTCAAAGTAACTCTCAAAAGATCTGAAAACAAAGATTGTTCAGTATCATGGTTTAGGGGAAGGCTACAAAAAGCTATCTCAGAGATTTAAACTGTCAGTTTCACTTGTAAGGAATGTAATCAGGAAATGGAAGGCCACAGGCACAGTTGCTGTTAAATCCAGGTCTGGCTGGCCAAGAAAAATACAGGAGCGGCATATGCGCAGGATTGTAAGAATGGTTACAGACAACGCACGGATCACCTCCAAAGACCTGCAAGAACATCTTGCTGCAGATGGTGTATCTGTACATTGTTCTACAATTCAGCGCAATTTGCACAAAGAACATATGTATGGCATGGTAATGAGAAAGAAGCCCTTTCTGCACTCATGCCACAAACAGAGTCACTTGCTGTATGCAAATGCTCATTTAGACAAACCAGATTCATTTTGGAACAAAGGGCTTTGGACTGATGAGACAAAAATGGAGTTATTTTGTCATAACTAAAAGAGCTTTGCATGGCGGAAGAACACCACCGCATTCCTAGAAAAAGACCTGCTACCTACTGTCAAATTTCGTGGAGGATCCATCTTGCTGTGGGGCTGTGTGGCTGGTTCAGTGATTGGGGCCCTTGTTAAAGTCGAGGGTCAGATGAATTCAACCCAACATCAACAAATTCTTCAGGATAATGTTCAAGCATCAGTCACAAAGCTGAAGTTATGCAGGGGTTGGACATTCCAACAAGACAACGACCCAAAACACAGTTCGAAATCTACAAAGGCATTCATGCAGAGGGAGAAGTACAATGTTCTGGAATGGCCGTCACAGTCTTCTGACTTGAATATCATCGAAAATCTATTGGATGATTCAAAGCAGGCTGTCCATGCTTGGCAGCCATCAAATTTAACTGAGCCAATCGGTGCCATCTTTAAGAGGGGTTTCCAAACGTTTTCATATGACCGTGTAGTAATTTGCAATGAAACTCTTCAATTCCTGAAAACACATGCTGTATCTCACTAGCCAACTAAAATTTGCCACATTTCAGCTTGTTCCAAAACTAAAATCTTCTGGAACAAAAAACAGTAACATCAATGAAGATGATACCAAATTATAAACATATTTCTCAATGTGTTGCATCTTCAGGTCCTCTTCTGTGGCTACTGCAGCTCTGAAATGTACAATCCACTAGCTGGCCTTGAAACAAGCAACCATTGCCACTGCAAACATCATAAACAATTTAATAATTTTAACTAATTTGTGTTTGTTATTCTGTATTCAGCACAAACCAGACATTTTTCTATAAGTATTTTCTAACATTTCATTTGGGGTGTGTCAGGAACAAAAACTTGTGCTAAAGAAATAAATGCATCTCTGTACAAATGATCCCACAAGGATAAACCTCTCTGCACAGCCATCATACCCAGACTAATGTTATCAATAACTTTAAGGGCTTTGGAGCATACTGTGAAGCATGCCAGCAATCCTGCTAATGAAGCACAGGTGGGTGGGAAATTAGTGTAAAACGCAACCATAAAACATAACTGATAATGCTTTGAAATTTTTTCTTGTTTATTTTGAAAGGTTTACTTTGAAATCTCAGTTTCCTATCATAGGGAAACAAGGTTAATGGAAAACACTGTAGTGTCAGCCCATTTTAATTAGTTATTACTGGAGAATATAGTTACGCTTTTTCAAAACAAACTTATTCAAGGAAAATTACTACTGACTTGGGTTTGTTGAGGAGTGGGCAACTTTGCTTAAGAAACAACAGAAATTTCTGTAGGTGTGGATTAAATGCAGCTGTCAAACATGCTGTAATACAAGACATGATGGTGAGAAACAAGTATTCATTGTTTTATCTCATATTTACATTGAAATTTTCCTTGATTACTTTCCCATTCTGCATACACACCTAAAGAGGTTTTTGCATACCAGTCAACAACTCAGGAAGGTAGATATTGGAATACTGCTCAGACATTCTGCTCCAAAGGTGGAATAATGTTGACTTAGGGCAGTGTTATCATGGAGGACACACTTTGAGGAGCTTCTAAACCTGGTTATATGACCTGGAGGAGAGTGTGTCAGAAGGATTGGGTGGATTCATTTCTGTGGCTGGAGTCACTGTGATAAATAAAAATGTTTCATACTAGTAGCACCACTGAGGTGGACAAGATCAGGCTGAAAATATTATATAAACTGAATATTGTGGGGGTTCTTGGTTAACACTCTTGTTCAATGTTGCATGGAAGACAGGGAACAGTTCTCATTACTGCAAGTTCAAGTTCGGGAGCATGCGCTGGTACAGTGTGTTGCCGCACCCACTACACAATGAAACAACTCAGAATCACACTTTGCAACCCCCCAGGCAGACATGCGGTCCAGTCCCACCCTCCGGAAATGACCCTCTATCTGCCGCAGCCAGGTGTTACGTGGGCGACTCCTTGGTCTGGTTCAGCCACTCGGGTCCCCAACAATGAGGATCTTATGAGCCGGATCACCCTCAGGGAAATGTGCCACATGGCTGTAGTGCCGTAACTGATGCTTCCTCACAATGCAGGTAATGTGCCTCATTCGGGACTCCATGAGCAACTGCTCATTCGACACAGAGTCAGACCAACGGTACCCATGGATTTTCTGGAGAGAGACAGTACCAAAAGAGTCCAGTCTTCGTCTCAGGTCACTGGATAGCGTCCATTTCTTGCAACCATACAGCAAGACAGGAAGCACCAGGACTCTAAAGACTTGAACCTTTGTCCTTTTGCATAGATATTGGGAGCGCCACACACCCCTTTCCAGCGACCTCATGACCCCCCCATGCTCTCCCAATCCATCTACTGACTTCATAGGAAGAGTCATCAGAGACATGAATGTCACTGCCAAGGTAAGTAAACCCCTCAACAAGGTCTCCGCAAACAGACACACTGCTGATGGCTGAGCCCAAGAGGTCATTAAAGGCCTGGATCTTGGTTTTTATCCCGGACAACTGCAAGAATGGGGCAATAATTCATACTTTCAAAAAGGGGACAGGATGTTGTTTTCCAATTACAAGGGGTACTTCTCGGACTGTGTGGGAAAGCCTATGCTGGTGTACTGAAATATCAACATAGTCTTAACCCTGAATCTCAGAACTGAAAAGTTCAAGATAGATTCCACATAAATTCTGTAACAGCAGTATAACAGTAGACTAACTATTTGTTCCTGTACACACATTTCGGGGCTATGAGAATTTGCTGATTTTTCTGATGCTCACCTCAAAGTCTTGATATTGTTCTTCTGATAATGACTTCTTTGCCACTACCAGTACTCTAAGGCCTTCTCTTGCCATGTTCCCGCACTGGAAATAATAAAAGAGAACACTGAGAGAAAAAACAACCAACAATTCAATATGATCTTCAAAATAAACTTTCTCAATCAATCATGGTCATTCTTACACTTTCTGTCAGGCACCTAAACACCCATTTTAATTTAGTTACACATTAAATACATTCAAACTTAAATACACACTGAATTTTGGAAATACTGTGCACAGTACACTGTATACAAATGAGACAGTTTGCATGAAGGGTGTCATTCTATTTTAAGCAGTTTGTTTGTTTGCAAACTTTGTGAGCCTGAGGAGGACCTTGGCATACGTTGCCTGCTTATTAACAAAGTGCACAATGCAGAACTACAGAGTTAGGTTGCCATCATGTGGCCAATAATAGTATTGCAATATAATAAAAGCGCAAAGTGAGTGTTCATAAGAAAGGCAATTTCCATAACTAGTATTAAGTACAAAAGTTACAAAAAAAAAAAGATAAATTGGGAGTGTCCTCTAACAACTCATAGACCTGAGGACAGTATCCTTTACTTAGTGTTTTTGACATTCAGAAATCAAAGACAAAACACTCTGTGGGTGCCATATGTTAGCACTGTCTAGGTCCATTCTTTCTCGCTCTTTAACTATATATATATATATATATATATATATATATATATATATATATATATATATATATATATATATATATATATATATATATATACTGTATATATAGATAGATAGATAGATAGATAGATAGATAGATAGATAGATAGATAGATAGATAGATAGATAAATAACTTAACAATCTAACTTAAACTATCAGTCCAAAACCACTACCTACACTTGTTCAAGTTCTCCCCAGTCTTTCTCCCTCTAACACCTGTGTGGAAAGCATACTACAAAGGAAAGGAACACAAATAATGATGAGCTTTTTCTAATTTATGCAAAGTATCTTTCTCCAAGATTTCCAACATGCTTCTTTTGATTGTGGAACCAATTATTCAAGTTAAGTCACAAGCACACCTACATGAGGACGTTAAACCAAGAAATTAAGGATTAAAAATATTTACCTCCTCTTCAAGCCAGTCATTATATTGGACAATACCCGCCATGACAACATCTGCCCCCTTCATGTAAAATGTGATTTCCCCTGTTGATTCATCCTAAAGATATTTAATCAAAGGCAATAAAATGATTTCCTTGCATATTTCAAACCTTCTACATTTTTTATTAAAAACATATAATTTTGGGGTCTTTGAAACAGTCAATAAGTCATACAGTAAATGTATGGAAAATGCAGCAATAAAAATAGTTTAAAAAATACAATTTTATCAGTCATGTTATTAAAAAAACATAATATAGAATTACCATGTAAACACTTCCTCATCTATAAGTAACTTACAAAATTCATCATAAAAATCTAACTACCAGTGCTGCACAAGGGAAACTTATCTGCTGCTCACTACCGACACACATGAATTTCTAAAGAACCTAGTATCACTAAAGCTATGCAAGACTAAACCCAATAATTAAAAATCTATACAAACAATATCTAAAATATGAGCCTGAATAAAATGAAATAGTTTTATGCTCAGTAATTAACTATATAATTATTTCTTATTAATATCCTGTTCTGAATCTAAACTTTTAAAAGAGTTTTCTATTTTTTATTTCACAGCAGATCTTATAAAGTGCAAGAACAGCCTTGTTGAAAAAAAAGTAACATTTGTCTTCCTGTGTTGACACGCACAGAAGGATTTTGCAGCCAAGAATAATACTTAGTCAAATTTTGCTTTAAAGTTAGTCATTTCCTTCATTAAAGTTCAAAGCAAGGTTAGAACTTTCTCAGGTTTATTGCACTGATTTACAGTTACAGGACAGAGGCCAATTTACGTACAGTTTCATTTGAGTAGAAAATCTTTGGCCTTATTAGAGATGAAACACTTTAAATTACTTTTAATTTACAGGATACAGGAAAAGACAAGCATCATTTTTAAATGGATGAGATAGAGGATTCAAAGGTTAAAACAAAATATAAAAGACAGTATACCCATAACCAGGACTCATAAACAAAAACATGCATATTAATATTCAGGGTTACACCCCTCTGTCATAAACTTCCAACCAACCCTTGGTACATTTTCAAGGAAATCAGTGTCCTCCTCTACCTCTCTAACTTGTTGTCAATCATTGATGACTAAATGAGAGGGTATAGTCAAGAGACTCCTCACCGACAAGACATCCACATTGAAAAGACATTGCAGTGCCATAGAAATCTAACCACACTAAAGTGAACAACTATAAACCTGCTGCACTTTCAAACATCTCGGACAGCTAGTAAAAAGGAAATTTGGCCCCTGGCCATTTACCACACATTGAACGGCATAGTGCCCTCATCTGTCTACAATGTGGAAGCTAATGTCTTGTAGAATGGAAAGGATTTTGTTTTGTATTCTCTAGTGTGCCTTTCTTGAAGGTGGGTGTAATGTTAAGAGGTTTATTTCTTGAACACTGAAGAGGCAAACCACTGTTTGTGAGTCTACAAAGCCATATGCCAGCATCAGCGGTTGTCAACATAATGCACTTCATAATGCATTTCATTTCAGCAATTCTGAAACATGCCATCTACAGCAATTCCAGAGAGACTCTCAGTAACACGGGCTATATGTAGAGGACAGGAGAAAGAATACAATATATAGCAAAATCTATTTATATATTCAATAATATATATAAAAAAATTTTTTAAATATATATTAAAAAATTAATTAATTGATAATTAAAAATTAATAAAAATATTATCATTATTATTAATTAGTTTATATTTAAATATATATAAAAATAAAACCCAGCCACAGGGGATGCACAAACCAGTGTGTTTCTTTGTGCCGGTCCCAAGCCTGGATAAATGGGGAGGGTTACTTCAGGAACGGCATTCATTGTAAAATTTTGCCAGATCAATATGCGGACAACAATACAAATTTCCATCACGGATCGGTTGAGGCCCGGGTTAACAACGGCTGCCACCAGTATTGTTAACCAACAGGGTGCTGGCGGAAATTGGGCTACTGTTTACAGAAGAAAGGAGGAGAAGGGGGGGTGGGGAGGAGATGTGTCTGGAGGCAGAAGGAAGGTAAAGTGAGTGGAACTAAGGGTAGGAACTTTGAATGTTGGCAGAATGACTAGTAAGGGAAGAGAGTTAGCCAATATGATGGAGAGAAGGAAGGTTGATATATTGTGCGTGCAAGAGACTAAATGGAAGGGGAGTAAGGCCAGGTGGATCGGAGGTGGACTTAAATTGTTCTATCATGGTGTGGATGGGAGGAGAAATGGGGTAGGGATTATTCTAAAGGAGCAGTATGTCAAAGAGTGTTTTGGAGGTGAAGAGAGTGACAGGCAGATTAATGATTATGAAGTTGGAAACTGAAGGTGTGATGATGAATGTTGTCAGTGCCCCACAGGTTGGATGTGCGATGGATGAGAATGAAGATTTCTGGAGTTAGTTGGATTAGGTGATGGACAGTGTACCCAAGGGACAGAAAGTGGTGATTGGAGCGGATTTAAATGGACATGTTGGTGAAGGGAACAGAAGAGATGAGGAGGTGATGGGTAGGTATGGTGTCAAGGAGAAGAATAAAGGAAGGTCACAGGATAGTGAATTTTGCAAAAAGGATAGGGATGGCTGTGGTAAATACGTATTTTAAGAAGAGGGAGGAACATAGGGTGACATACAAGAGTGGAGGAAGATGCCCACAGGTAGATTATATCCTATGCAGAAGAGTCAATCTGAAAGATATTAAAAACTGCAAAGTGGTGGCAGTGGAAAGTGTAGTTAGGCAGCATAGGATGGTGGTCTGTAGGATGATGTTGTACATCAAGAAGAGGAGGAGAGTGTGGGCAGAGCCAAGGAACAAACAGTGGAAGTTGAATAAGTAAGACTGCTCGATTGAGTTCAGGGAGAAGGTAAGACAGGCACTGGGTGACAGTGAGGAGTTACCAGACAGCTGGGCAACTACAGCAGAAATAGTATGGGCGACAGCAAGAAGGGAGGTTGGTGTGACATCTGGACAGAAGGAGGTGGAAAAGGAAACCTGGTGGTGAAATGAGGAAGTACAGGAGACTATACAGAGGAAGAGGTTGGCGAAGAAGTGGGATACTCAGAGAGATGCAGAAAGTAGACAACAGTACGAGGAGATAAGGCGTAAGGTGAAGAGAGAAGTGGCGTATGATAAGTTGTACAGATGTGGCCAAAAGTTCAGAGAATGACACAAGTATTTGCTTTCACAAAGTCCTCAGCTTCGGTGTTTTGGGATGTTTTTTTACTGATGTTTCTATGGTATACTGAAGTATAATTACAAGCATTTCTTAAGTTTCAAAGGCTTTTATTGACAATTACATTAAGTTTATGCAAAGAGTTAATATTTGCAGTGTTGGCCTTTATTTTTCAAAGCCTCTGCAATTCACCCTGGCATGCTGTCAATCTACTTTTGGGCCAAATCCTGACTGATGGCATCCCATTATTGCATAATCAATACTTGGAGTTTGTCAGAATTTGTGGGTTTTTGTTTGTCCACCCGCCTCTTGAAGATTGACCACAAGGTCTGGGGAGTTTCCTGACTTTGGTCCCAAAATTTCAATGTTTTATTCCCCAAGCCACTTAAATATCACTTTTGCCACAGTGCTCCATCATGCTGGAAAAGGCATTGTTCATCACCAAACTGTTCTTGGATGGTTGGGAGAAGTTGCTGTCAGAGGATGTTTTGGTACCATTCTTTATTCATGGCTGTGTTCAAAATTGTGAGTGAGCCCACTCCCTTGGCTATGAAACAAGCCCACATATGAATGGTCTGAGGGTGCTTTACTGTTGGCATGACACAGGACTGATGGCAGCTCTCACCCTTTCTTCTCCAGAAAATCTTTTATCTAGATGCCCCAAACACAGGGTTCATCAGAGAAAATTACTTTACCCCAGTCCTCAGCAGTCCAAACTCTGTATCTTTTACAAAATATCATTCTGCCATGATGTTTTTCATGGAGAGCAGTGGCTTCTTTGCTGCCCTTCTTGACACCAGGCCATCCTCCAAAAGTCTTTGCCTCGCTGTGCGTACAGATGGACTCACACCTGCCTGCTGCCTTTTCCTGAGCAGGCTCTGCACTAGTGGTGTCCTGATCCTGCAGCTGAACCAACTTTAGGACATGGTCCTGGCGCTTGCTGGACTTTCTTGGGCACCCTGAAGCCTTCTTCGCAATAATTGAATCTGTCTCCTTGAAGTTCTTGATGATCCTATAATAGGTTGATTTAGGTGCAATCTTACTAGCAGCAATATCTTGCCTGTGAAGCCCTTTTTGTGCAAAGCAATAATGACTACACAGGCTTCCTTGCAGGTAACCATGGTTAATAGAGGAAGAACAATGATTTCAAGTACCACCCTCCTTTTAACACTAGAATTACAAAAGCTTATGAAAAAACTTGTAATCCCGGCCCACCTTAAATCCATTCGCACCTCTTTGTCAGTGTCTTTTGTGTTGTAAATGTGTCGATCAAAACAAGCAACCTTCTATATATGTAGTAATAACGACAAAATGTAGACATGAAGTGTAAAATTTGCGAAGCCTCAAGTCTAAATATAAAATAAACCTTTTCTCAAAAGGGTCAAGTATAATAAAACAAGTTCACTTTGATTCAAGAATATAACTGCAGAAAAAGAACTTGCGTTAGGGTGCAACATTGACACACCCTTAATACGACCGGTTTTGTGGTGCAGTGGTAAGACCTGCTGACTTGTAATCAAGACGTTCGTGGTTCGATCCCGGATGCCTTCATAGTAGTGAGCTGCTCTTATTCTCATTATTATAGAATAAGAACATACATTAGATTGGAGTCTGTAACAGTCGGTCTAAATTTATGGTACTTGTAAAGGTTAATTTTTTTTTTTGTATATTCAGTTTTATTTTCTCAGTCACGTTCACGCTCGCCCCGATCTGACACTGGTGTTTTCAAATAAATACACAATATAGCAGAGGTGAGGACAAGGGTTCTACATCGAAGAAAGAGAACAGAAGCGCTCCCTGTAAGTAACGTCCACTCACATATAAGAACAACGCAGCTGCACCAGTTGTAAAGGCGAAAGATGGCACTGTTTGGATGCAGCAACAGGTCAGGCGCCATTCTGCCAGTCAGTCTGCCCCACACCTGTCGTTCAATGAAACAGCACGGCTAACAGAGCTCTCCAAGTTATCATGCAAAGTCCTGTTTGTGATTTTTATGGTCTTTATATAAAAAAAAAACATTTATATGTTACTTATATAAAAGTCAGATTGAATGGTGTTTACCTTGATTCATTTACTTATCTTCCTAAAGCATAAAGTCACAAGTAGACTGCAAAGCTTCCTCTGTTTGATCGACACTGGCATGCTAACACAGCACATGCGTACTGAAGTGACTTTAACTGCAGATGGAAGCTCCTGTTGCACCTAACACAACTGTGTTTGATTTTATTCAGGAAAAGATCCCAGTTGCCCCATGGGAGAAAGACTTTCTGAGAAAAAGGTCATAAAGCTTATGAAACCATTTCTAGATAAAGGCAGAACAGTTGCGTGGAGCTTCAGGAGTAGTTTGTGACAGACAGGTATCGGCAAGAATGAAAGGGAAGGTCTACATGACAGTAGTGAGACCGGCTATGTTAAGTAGGTTGGAGACAGTGGCACTGCCCAAAAACACAGAAGACAGAGCTGGAGGTGGCAGAGTTAAACATGTTAAGATTTTAACTGGGTATGACAAGGATGGACAGGATTAGTAATCAGTACATTAGAGGGTCGGGTCAGACCAGGTTAGACGGGCTGTGAGACTGCATTTTTTTGGACATGTATGCATAATACATACATGTAATATAATAGAATAGATCAGTGACAACACTGAAACCACTGAGAGGGTAAGTGAATAGTCTTGATCATCTTGTTATAATGGCACCTGCTAAGGGCTGGAATATATTAGGCAGCAGGTGAAGGTGATGTGTTGGAAGCAGGAAAAAAGACAAGCATAAGGATCTGACTGACTTTAATAAGAGCCTGTGATTGTGTCACAGCATTGCATCTCCAAAATGGAAGTTATTGTGGGAGTATTCCTGGTATGCAGTGGTTCGTACCTACGAAAAGTGGTCCAAGGACAACTGATGAACCAATGAAAGGGTCATGGGCATCCAAGGCTCAATGAAACGCCTGGTCTAATCCCACAGAAGAGCTACTATGGCACAAATTGCCGAAAAACCTAATGCTGGACATTAGAGGAAAGTGTCAGAACACACAGTGCATCACAGCTTGCTGCGTATGTGCCCGCATAACCCTAGACCAGTCCATGCTGACCCCTGTCCATAGCTGAAGGCACCTACAAAAAGCACATGAGCATCAGAACCGGACAACAAAGCAATGTAAGAAGGTAGTTCAGTCTAATGAGTCACTTATTCTTTTAGATCATGTGGATAGCCAGATGCATGCGTGTCATTTACATGGGAAAGAGATATCAGAATGCACATTGGGAAGAAGGAAAGCTGGCAGAGGTAGTGTGATGCTCTGGGCAATGTTCTGCTGGATAACCTAGGGTCTTGGCATTCATGTGGATGTGACATTGGCATGTAACACATACCTAAAGAATGCTGCAAACCACATAAAACTCTTCATGGCAATGGCATTCCCTGATGTCAGTGAGGTCTTTCAGCAGGATAATGTACCCTAACATGCTCGGAGAACTGTTCTGGAATGGAACATGTAGAGTTCAAGGGGCTGATTTGGTCTGCAAATTCCCCAGATCTCAATCCGATCAAGCATCTATGGGATGTATTGGAAAAAAAAGTCCAGTCACTCCTCCAGATGAAAAGAGACCCCACCTTGCAACTTACATTTTTTTTTTTTTTTTTACCGTGTCCTGTTCGGCTGTGAAGCAATCAGAATTGATGTCTGAATACTGGCGACTAGCCTTACAGTTTTTCTCTCAGGTGGAGCGTTACAGCTTCTGCTGACGTCACGCCTGATACCAAAACTTTATTAAAAATATTTTTAGATGTTTTTAAGATTCGAACCGGACACGGAGACAAATGTGAAAGAAAAAGAAGAGAGAGAAGGAAGAGATGGAGGTAAAGGGGGAAGGGGGGGTTCGTATAGAATAAACAATAAATGAACCAGAGTCCGCTTCTAGACCTGCAGAAAGAGAGGGGGGAAAAAAAACAAAAAAACCACAAGACAAAAACATTGCTGCATCAGCTACATGAAGATATATAAAAGTAAAAATGTTTGCTGACAATCATACAGTAATTATTACTAAGGCATTTAGGGCCACCACAACCTTAGATCATGTGCTGAAGATGTCCAAGTCATACTTATGAAATCACAATGTGAGCACCTGTGTGTGTACGCACGCTTGTATGTGTAAGGTTTCTCTATAGGAGCATCCAATAGTGAGTGTGAAGGGCCACAGACCTGCCCCCAAAAACGTGCGGAAGATGGAGGGACCTTGCAACTTACATGACACACAATATTAGGCAGATGGTTTTAATGTTGTGGCTGATCAGTGAATATATGTATTTTATAATTTGTAGTGCAGTAAAAAAGATTATCTTATTGCTCTGTAAACATACATGTGACTTGAAAAGCAAAAACAATTGCCATATAGCAGATGAAGCCTTCAAAACATTTGGTTTCTAAAGAAGCACAGGACAGTTCATAACCATGCTCGTGAATTACCAAACATTTAATTAACTGGCGCCCTCTTAAAGGTGATCATACACACTACAATACAGCAAATGTCAGTTTATGACTTTATTCAATATTTAATCTGTTATTGTTGTTTAATACCAATAAATAAACAAGTAACCATTTACAAACTAAATTTAAATAAAAAATAAAAAATAAAAATTCTTACCCTCACAATGATTCCCATACGTTTGCTTTCATATGTGAAAGGAAAAATCTGTAGAATTGTAAAATTTAAGATCTGTCCACCAGGGGTCCTCAGATGAACAGACGACAAGTCTCGACCTACAAGCGTCAGTCCAACACTTTCAGTCCACTGTACCAAGGCAACCTAAAAAACAAAGATGTGAAAGGTCAGTAAAAGAATTAGATTTATGGATTTAAAAGTCATTTGAATGAAAACAGAAAAGAGAAAGGTAACTTTCAATGTGTGTGCATACAGCCAGAGATTTAAGCAATATAAATGTAAACAAAAATTCAAACCAAAATGTACAATACTGTACTGAGATGGCAAATTTATTAAATCGAGGCAAAAGCCAAAAAGAACTCTTAAACATGCTTTGTGTGTTTTACAGTAATATAGCAGAATGTCCACTTATTATGGGCTTAAAATTATTACAGAATAAATGTTCAGTGGAAAAGAAATTTGCACATTTTTTATATCGCTTAAGTTACATATTCAAGTTTCCAGGAGTGTCAAATAGTCATTTGCATTTGACACATCTGTAGTTTACTCAAAATAAAGCTTAAAGCATTGCCCTCTCTGCAAAACATGATAGAGATGTCTTTTTTGACAAGCACAATTTATAATACAGAGTGGCAAATTAAGTCTAAGCAGTGGGCATGTAGTATGAGTAAACTGGTCTGGCTTACCTATGCAAAATAAAACATGAAGTACTTAAATATTCACATAAAAGCAACTTAAATACATATGAAAACTTTATTACAGCAGAGTTTTTCCAAGTGTATACACATATACAGTATGAATACTTCTAAAAACTGAATTTTATGTCAGAATGTTAAAAAAAAAAAATCCATACTTAAAAGTCTGTCTGGTGCCTTTTCTTCAAACTCTGGAGTGATTTCTGCTAAAGTCCAATTTGTTTAGACCAGACCAAAATAACTATATCAAGAACCATTGAATATGGTGGTGTCACTGTGGTACCAAGCGATTCCTGGAGTGGTTTACATGAGGTATGAATGTGATCCGGCATAGGACTGGTCTAACTACATACAATACTGTGCATTAGGGATTAAGCTGTGTGTGCTGAGGTAGTCACTAGCAACCCTATTAGGTGATTTAGGTTCACAGGCTCTCACATATGCAATCAGAGACGAGTTGACAATAAATACTGTAAATTCAAAAGTGATCTGGTCAATCAAAACACATACAGGAGATGGCAAGAAATTAATAATAGTGCCCTGTGAGATTACTGATTAAACCCTCTAATAGGAAAGTGATGCATTCTGGTGGGGTGACCACTCAATGTGCACACAAACTTTAAAATATACAAAATTATCCTTATTGTCAGATATGTGCAAGAATTAAGATAGTAGGCATGTGATTCGAGATAAACTAAACTGAGGTTACATTTATATGGTGGCAGGCGGAAAGTAAATACGCAACATCATACAGTTAGTTTTCCAGTTGTTCAAGGGGAAGAAATTTTTCTGCCCAATTAAATATGTGTACTAAACAACCATGGGATGTTTATTAATATGTTTAGTTCATTTGAAAGTTTAAAGTATGAAACACAACCGAAGCAACTGGAAACTGAAACAAGGTAACGAAACATCTAAGTCTGGAATAAAGAAAATGAACTACAAATGTTAAAACACCCTATATCCACAATAATGTACAGTATATCCCTTTGTTCAATAACAAACCTGTCTACTCATATCTAGTTAAGTCACAGAATACAATTAAATTGTGACTACACATACCTGCTAGTACATCAGATTAAACCAATAAAATACAAGTATCGACACAACTCTACTCAACATTTATATATATATATATATATATATACACACATATACATATATATACACATATACATATATATACATATACATATATATATATATATATATATATATATATATATATATATATATATATATATATATATATATATATATATATATATATATATATATATATATACACACATATACACACAATATCCATCCATTTTCCAACCCGCTGAATCCGAACACAGGGTCACGGGGGTCTGCTGGAGCCAATCCCAGCCAACACAGGGCACAAGGCAGGAACCAATCCTGGGCAGGGTGCCAACTATACACATTATATACACAGTATATACATAGATACATGTACATGTATAAATATGCATAGATACATGTCAATGTATAAATATACATATATACATGTACATATATAAATATACATATATGAATTGTGACGGATGGCGGGGGCCCATGCCTGGCCGGGACGCCCCTGCAGCATATGTTCCAGGGATGCAAGCATGGGAAACACATTATCTCCCCCTGGATGCCAGATGGCAGCCTCTCTGGGTTGCAGTGGTGCCTAGGCCTCCCGCAGGGCTTCATGGGAGTTGGAGTTTGGTACAGCACTGTTGGATTCCGCAGGCACCTCCAGGGGGTGCTGCAGCAGGAGCTGCTAGCCCCTTTTGGGCACTAGTTTCACCACACCCGGAAGTGCAGCCGGATGTCGGCAATCAAGCACCTGGAGCAGTAACAAAAGGAGCCAGCAACCACCACTCATTGGCCAGAGTCGGGTGGGTGAGGATGAAGCTTAGAGGAGGAGTGGTGGTGCCAGAAGGGAGAAGTGTGTGGTGTGGTTTTGGTGGAGTTTTTTTTCACACTTGGGACTGTGCCCCCACAGGTGATGAAAAATTAAAGACTTTTTATTTTTATACATGCCTCCAGAGTGAATCTGTGTCGGGTCAGGCCTCGTTACATAATATACAGTGGTGTGAAAAACTACTTGCCCCCTTCCTGATTTCTTATTCTTTTGCATGTTTGTCACACAAAATGTTTCTGATTATCAAACACATTTAACCATTAGTCAAATATAACACAAGTAAACACAAAATGCAGTTTTTAAATGATGGTTTTATTATTTAGGGAGAAAAAAATCAAACCTACATGGCCCTGTGTGAAAAAGTAATTGCCCCTGAACCTAATAACTGGTTGGGCCACCCTTAGCAGCAATAACTGCAATCAAGCGTTTGTGATAACTTGCAATGAGTCTTTTACAGCGCTCTGGAGGAATTTTGGCCCACTCATCTTTGCAGAATTGTTGTAATTCAGATTTATTTGAGGGTTTTCTAGCATTAACTGCCTTTTTAAGGTCATGCCATAGCATCTCAATTGGATTCAGGTCAGGACTTTGACTAGGCCACTCCAAAGTCTTCATTTTGTTTTTCTTCAGCCATTCAGAGGTGGATTTGCTGGTGTGTTTTGGGTCATTGTCCTGTTGCAGCACCCAAGATCGCTTCAGCTTGAGTTGACGAACAGATGGCCGGACATTCTCCTTCAGGATTTTTTGGTAGACAGTAGAATTCATGGTTCCATCTATCACAGCAAGCCTTCCAGGTCCTGAAGCAGCAAAACAACCCCAGACCATCACACTACCACCACCATATTTTACTGTTGGTATGATGTTCTTTTTCTGAAATGCTGTGTTCCTTTTACGCCAGATGTAGCGGGACATTTGCCTTCCAAAAGTTCAACTTTTGTCTCATCAGTCCACAAGGTATTTTCCCAAAAGTCTTGGCAATCATTGAGATGTTTCTTAGCAAAATTGAGACGAGCCCTAATGTTCTTTTGCTTAACAGTGGTTTGCGTCTTGGAAATCTGCCATGCAGGCCGTTTTTGCCCAGTCTCTTTCTTATGGTGGAGTCGTGAACACTGACCTTAATTGAGGCAAGTGAGGCCTGCAGTTCTTTAGACGTTGTCCTGGGGTCTTTTGTGACCTCTCGGATGAGTCGTCTCTGCGCTCTTGGGGTAATTTTGGTCGGCCGGCCACTCCTGGGAAGGTTCACCACTGTTCCATGTTTTTGCCATTTGTGGATAATGGCTCTCACTGTGGTTCGCTGGAGTCCCAAAGCTTTAGAAATGGCTTTATAACCTTTACCAGACTGATAGATCTCAATTACTTCTGTTCTCATTTGTTCCTGAATTTCTTTGGATCTTGGCATGATGTCTAGCTTTTGAGGTGCTTTTGGTCTACTTCTCTGTGTCAGGCAGCTCCTATTTAAGTGATTTCTTGATTGAAACAGGTGTGGCAGTAATCAGGCCTGGGGGTGGCTACGGAAATTGAACTCAGGTGTGATACACCACAGTTAGGTTATTTTTAACAAGGGGCAATTACTTTTTCACACAGGGCCATGTAGGTTTGGATTTTTTTCTCCCTAAATAATAAAACCATCATTTAAAAACTGCATTTTGTGTTTACTTGTGTTATATTTGACTAATGGTTAAATGTGTTTGATGATCAGAAACATTTTGTGTGACAAACATGCAAAAGAATAAGAAATCAGGAAGGGGGCAAATAGTTCTTCACACCACTGTACATATATACATATACGTTTAAAAAAGAGAAATAGAGTGTAGCTTTGTTTATTGTCTAGGAGTACATAATTAAAAAATTCCAAGCAATTATGCTTCAGGGTTTATGAATAAGATGTGTAGTGGATTTTCATATTATTTAAAAATTATTAATTTCTCTACATTTATCCTGTACCAGTTACAACTGGCAGTTGGGACAGTTATGAAACACAACCGAAGCAACTGGAAACTGAAACAAGGTAACAGAAACATCTAAGTCTGGAATAAAGAAAATGAACTACAAATGTTAAAACACCCTATGTCCACAATAATGTACAGTATATCCCTTTGTTCAATAACAAACCTGTCTACTCATATCTAGTTAAGTCACAGAATACAATTAAATTGTGACTACACATACCTGCTAGTACATCAGATTAAACCAATAAAATACAAGTATCGACACAACTCTACTCAACATTTATATATATATATATATATATATATATACACACATATATATATATACACATATACATATATATACATATATATATATATATATATATATATATATATATACACACATATACACACAATATCCATCCATTTTCCAACCCGCTGAATCCGAACACAGGGTCACGGGGGTCTGCTGGAGCCAATCCCAGCCAACACAGGGCACAAGGCAGGAACCAATCCTGGGCAGGGTGCCAACTATACACATTATATACACAGTATATACATAGATACATGTACATGTATAAATATGCATAGATACATGTCAATGTATAAATATACATATATACATGTACATATATAAATATACATATATGAATTGTGACGGATGGCGGGGGCCCATGCCTGGCCGGGACGCCCCTGCAGCATATGTTCCAGGGATGCAAGCATGGGAAACACATTATCTCCCCCTGGATGCCAGATGGCAGCCTCTCTGGTGCAGTGGTGCCTAGGCCTCCCGCAGGGCTTCATGGGAGTTGGAGTTTGGTACAGCACTGTTGGATTCCGCAGGCACCTCCAGGGGTGCTGCAGCAGGAGCTGCTAGCCCCTTTTGGGCACTAGTTTCACCACACCTGGAAGTGCAGCCGGATGTGGGCAATCAAGCACCTGGAGCAGTAACAAAAGGAGCCAGCAACCACCACTCATTGGCCAGAGTCGGGTGGGTGAGGATGAAGCTTAGAGGAGGAGTGGTGGTGCCAGAAGGGAGAAGTGTGTGGTGTGGTTTTGGTGGAGTTTTTTTTCACACTTGGGACTGTGCCCCCACAGGTGATGAAAAATTAAAGACTTTTTATTTTTATACATGCCTCCAGAGTGAATCTGTGTCGGGTCAGGCCTCGTTACATAATATACATATATACATATACGTTTAAAAAAGAGAAATAGAGTGTAGCTTTGTTTATTGTCTAGGAGTACATAATTAAAAAATTCCAAGCAATTATGCTTCAGGGTTTATGAATAAGATGTGTAGTGGATTTTCATATTATTTAAAAATTATTAATTTCTCTACATTTATCCTGTACCAGTTACAACTGGCAGTTGGGACAGTTATGAAATATTAGTATTGGAAAGAAATATTTTTGTGACAAGTTTCATTTACTATGCTTTTGCTTGACTGATGGATAAGTATCATCTATATCAGTGTTTCCCAACCTTTCTTCTGTGGTGGCAACCTTTCTGTAACTAAATATACCCCAAAGCACACCATTGTTTTACTAATCACAAACATATCACATACACATGCTCAGTTGTCTGAAGGGGTGGGACTACTGGAGAAGCCAGTAAAGAAGCAGCTCCAACATCAGTGTTTGCGGACACAGCACTCAGTGAGCACTTTTGTGGCATCTCCCAGCTGTTTCATTCCATTACCCATGACTGTTTGCTTCAGTGGCAACTTGTATAGTAAACCCACTATCCACTGGCCCTGTGAGACTTGCTGGCAATCAAACACCCAGGCAGATGGATTCTAGCAGCCAATGAGCCAGGAGATACGTCTGAATTGCTCCAAGGGCTGTGTCTGCAACATGATTGTGGGGCTGCTTTTATGACAGCTTCTCTAGGTAGTCATGTCCTCCTCATGCAGGTCTTGACTTTCTGCGAAGCTTGTCTCTCTCAGGTACAGACCCAAGTGAGCTACACTATTATTTCCACAGCACACATATGAGGTTCTTGCAGCACACCACTGTGCAGCAACACACTATTTAAAAAACACTGCTCTATATAACAGGTTGCACCACTCACAGATGAGCCTTCAAATCAGTGATGAAACATTTTTACAGTTTGATAACCCATGATGTTTTCCCTACAGGAATATATAGATCTTGTCTAAAACTCATTGCATATGCATTTAGTACTTTTTATTGTTCTATTTTATTTGAAGAAAATAACATTATATACAATCAAGTTGAAAGTAATAAATGACTTCATAAAACTAAGAAAAAATATATTAGAAAGTTAAAAAAGGAAAGCAACAAAAAAGAATTCAACCCTTATCCAAGAAAAAAAGAACTGTATATAAATGCATATTCTAAAATTGTATTAATTAAATCTTGACATATTCTAAAAATGCTTTGAATAGATCCTCTAAGGAAGAATCCTGATTTTTTTTCAAATTTTAAATAGTACAGAACATCATTTATCCACTGACATGCGAAAGGTGGGTTGGTATTCTTCCAGTTATGCAAGATAAGTCTACATGCTAGTAGTGGGGTATAGGCAATTACAATCAATTTGTCCTTCTCCACTTTAAGCCCCTCTGGAAGTCCAACAAACACAGCTGTTAATATGTGTGATAGGAGTGATAATGAAACCAAGGATGGTAAGCACTCAAAGATTTCTTTCCAAAATGATTTTTATTTGTTTACCACCAAAACTTGTCCCAGTGAGGCTGGAGCTAGAGTGCAATGCTAGCAGGTTGGTCTTGCCCTAGATGCATTTTGGACAATTTTAAACAAGATAAATGTGATTGATGAAAGATTTCAGTTGAATGATTGAATGGTTTGCACATATATAGATAGTGTGTATTCTATACTTGGCTGCCACTCTTTTTCTGTGACATAAATTGAAACATCTTTTTCCCCACTGTATCCTAGTATCTTTGAAAGGAAGAGAATTTGAGATGTTCTTAGCATTTAGTATTTCTAAGACAGATTGGCAGTTTAGAAAGATTAGATCCGGAATTTCTACTGCTTTAATTCAGTGAAGCAGATACTGTATCTCTAGAAATGCAATAATTCTTAATCATTAGCTAAACAATAAAAAGACAAACGCTGTAGTTTGCAATCCAGCCATGGAAATGAAGACGAGCAGCAATGATTTTTTTTTTAATCAAACCCACTATATAATTTTAAAATATTTTTAAAAAAACACTCTCAGTGAATAGGAAAAAATATACAATGCTGAGAGAGAGATAGAGAGAGAAGCCCTAAATCATCTTGCTCATTTCCGCTTCTTTCAAGTTTGCTACTCTCTGCCTTTTATAACTATTGGTCATGAGAGAGGGTCAAGCAATAAAATGATCCACATTAAAAACCTAGCATTTCAAAAGAATCTGGCAATTGTCTAACTTTAAAAGAAAGGTCATGTTTTGTTTTTTTTTTTGAAAGGGTCAACAAATTGCAAATAGTTGACATCTCATAGCTTTAGCTTCCAATGCTGGACATGTTGCTTTAGAAGTCTAAGCTCTACAGTTTATCAGAAGCAAGCTGAACTTTTAACTAATCTCACAGAATTGTTGTTTCCATTACTTGTAAACTGGCATGTCAAGTATTTTTTATTTCTAAACATTTGAGATACTAATTTGGAAACACTGTTTTTCTAACTTCCTGTTTACTTTGATTATGAAAACAAGTTTCATCATTATTACCCTTGCTCTACCCTTCTCTAACTAATTGTTTCCACAAACTATACTTAATTAAATCAAAAACTGACATATGCCTGTCACCACTGGTTTAGTTTTCTGGGAGATGTTTTTGTACAAACTTTACACTCTTGATTGCAATGTGTTAAATCATGAAGTAAGATCATTTGAATATTTTAGTAAAAAGCCACTTTACAGTTGTCCTAATTATTCCCTATCACATTTGAAATGGTGCTCAATTACACTATTTCTAGCATTTTCAATATTCTCAGAAAGAAGAGAGAAGTAAAAACAAAACCAATTGCAGGATGTATGTTATACAGCGTACAGCTTTTGGTACATATTGTGACTTACTAGAAGGTTTTTTTATTTCGATTAGTTAAATTGAATTTACATAACTGTCGAAAGAAGCACAGAGAAAAATGTTAAATGTTATATAATGTAACTAGATGTGCTACCTGTCTAACATGGCTTGAAAGTTAAGTAATCAAAGTAGATCTCAGCATTAACGTTTGCAATGCAACATCATTTGGAATGTATTTTGTAATGCATATAGTAAAACAAATGCATTGCATTTGTAATTCCAACAGATGGCACATCATAAACATTTTTTGTAATAAAATGCAATGGACTGGTCATTCCAACAGATGGCACATCACAAAATAGTACAGAGACATAGCAACAGGACTGACAAACAGATACATAAGATACACAGACCTTTGTCCTTTTATTGAGGGCTGAAGATATAATTAAAACATTCCTAAATGCACCAGACACAATACCTTAAGAGATCGAGTACATTCACCTGCCAGTGCCCAGCAGGGGTAGTGACTTTAACAGGAGAATGGATAAACATTATAAAACTTGGTCTTTCACAGTTGGTATGCCAGTGCTTAGTAAGCAGAGGCCTTGTACTTATTCTAAGCCTAACATGTTTGTTCCAAGGTTAAATGATCTCATTATCATCATCACACATCACTATACACTATGCCAAATACAGTACGAGAACAGAGGGGAAAAATGCACCTGTACCTGGAATACTTTCAGTAACCCAGAACCTTCATTTGACTGCTTACTGCATAATTCAAATTTTTCATTTATTTTTCTTTAATGTAAATTTAAAAATCATTCAACATTTAAAAAAATCAGACCAAATGTTCATATATCAAAACAATGGAACAAATTACAAAGCATTAGAATGGCTATTGTCTAGATATTTACAGATATGCTGGCCTTGTTTATAAAGTGCTATCAGAACTAAAATTATCTGTTTACTTAAAGAGACAGGAAAAAAAATCTACTAGCCTATTATAATCACCCCATTTAGGCATACATATTTAATGAATTCTTATTAAATGCCACAAATATTCCCTATAATGAATACATCCCTTGATAGTCCATACTTGGTTTTCAAGAGACTATGTTATTTAGAATATCACACCAGTGATGTACTGTATCCTTTTCAATTTCACAGTATCAATTATATGTGTGCACACACATACTCGTACTTGTTAGCATTTCCATTTCATTTTGAATGAAGTAAAATAAGAAAAACCAAGGCCAAACAAAATTTATTTCATGAAAACCGAACATTACAATTACGAGTTCAGCTAATCACATCTGGCATGAAAAATGTCTGGTGTAATATTTCTTTACACAATATCAAAAAATGCTTTAATTAGAATGGTATTTTTAAAACAAACAGTTATACAAATGAAAACAGACAATTCGGTTAATTAGAATCATCAATGTTTATATTCATTTTGATTTGGAGAAATTTTACACATTTTTTAAATGTGCTATGATATCATACATTGCCTTTTGTTTACATCATGCAAACTTTTCTGTTGTAAAGTTATTACGGTGTGTTTCAGACCATCTATATCTCAATTTTGAATTTATATAAATGTGTATGAATGTTCACGTAAAACTGTTGCAGTGAACAGTGTATGAATTTTTTCTACTTTGCACATTTTTTGTATAACATTAAATATAGCCATCTGATGATTACTGAAGAAAAAAAATGTATTTTAAAACATGTACTTAATACTTTTAATTGTTGTTGCATTTCATGAAACTCATGTATGTCAAGAGAAGAATGTTTAAAATCTTCTTACATTTAAAGTTACATTCACAGTATATAAAGCATATACAACACAACTGTGTTCAAGGTAGACACCAGAAAGCATTTCTTCAACAAACAAAAGTTTAAAGCAAATTATTGCGTTATGCACCTGAGGTGGGAACACTGACATGTGTTTAGAAAAAAATTCAGTACAGAATGGTCCATACAGTACTTCAGTGCAAATTTCACTTTAGGGATACTGCAAGAAATCACTCAATGGAATATTTTATAATACAACTTACTATACTGTACAACAATATAGAAGTAAATGAATGTACTGTAATATTTATTTTGTATGAAAATAAATGTTCTGTAAAATGTAAATTCACAACTTCAATAATATTTAAAATAATATTAAACTAAGGCGGCATGGTAGCGCAGTGGTAGCACTGCTGCCTCGCAGTTAGGAGATGCGGGTTCGCTTTCAGGTCCTCCCTGCGTGGAGTTTGCATGTTCTCCCCGTGTCTGCGTGGGTTTCCTCCGGGCGCTCCGGTTTCCTCCCACAATCCAAAGACATGCCGGTTAGGTGGATTGGCGATTCTAAATTGGCCCTAGTGTGTGCTTGGTGTGTGGGTGTGTTTGTGTGTGTCCTACACTGTGCTGCAATAAAACTAATATAACTATTTCAAAACATGCACAGATATGCTAGTTATGACAACATCAGGCGTAGTTTATTACGCATTATCCCTACTTATGCGGATGGACCACGATTAATGAATCAAGTTTGTTCATTTGTTTGTAAAGTAGCTGTTATAAAGTAGTCCAAATGTCTGTAATGGTGGTGGGGAGTTCATAACAAATACATTTGCTTTCCTAAACATGAAAAACACCTGCGAAAGTAATGCTTCCAAAACAATAATATGGTTTCTGAATGCATCCATGTGGAGGTTTTATGGGCATGACCAGCTGGGAGGAGACCCTGGTGAAGTCCCAGGGCTCACTGGGAAAAATATATCTCCCGGATGGCCTGGGAGCTCTTGGGATACCCCAGTATGAGCTGGCTAGTGTGGCTGGGGAAATTGATGTTTGGGCCTCACTGTTAAGACCATTGCCCCATGACAGCTTCAGATTAGCAGTGGAAAATGAATGAATGAATAAATTAATGTAGAAAGCCTACTGCTGAAAAGATAAAGTAAGTGACTCGAGACAAGCAATGAACAAAAGCACAGATTTAACTATGGAAGCTATGCTAACTAAATGAAAAATCTTTAGAATTTTAGGATGACAAGGCCACATAAATGAAAGGGATATGAAAATCAGATTTAGTGTGCATTTAAAATGTTAGAAAATAGAAGGATATAGCAAGTTTAAACTAAACATTTTGTTTGAGAATCTCTACAAAGTACTATTCATATTACATTATTTCTGGAAATACCTTTTCTGAAAATCTCTTTATAAATGATGATGATTGTAACTGTATTTAATAATTAGTATTGGTTTGTTGATAAGTAGTTGCTAATTAAACAGATCCCAGATAAACACAAAGAGACACTTTTTAATTAAACTAATAAAAACTATAGCCTTCTCTTTTCATATTAGTATTGTTTAGTTAGATATACTGCCACTTGTTCTCCTTATTTTCTGTTTTAATAATAGGATATCGCAGGGTTGAGGTGGCTGAAGTCTATCCCAATAGCATAGAATGCAAGGTAGGAACTTATCCAGAATGAAAGGTCAGTCTATTATATAAATGGTTATAAGTTTTTTTAGATTTTAATTTTGCTACTTTAGATAGTACATTTAGCTAGGCAGAAGAATGGGAAAATTTTAATTCAAATTAAGCCAAATTTTTTTTTACCTTGCCCTTTACAATGTTACAGAACATATTTTAAGATTATTCATGATGAGATACACTGACGTTTCAAGCAGCTGTGTTTCTCAAAATTTTAAGATTAAATAATACTACTATGGGAGAAAGTTAACCTTGTCACTATTAGGAAGATGTCACTTATCTCAGCAAATAAAAACTGGGTCTCCTTATTTCACCATAAGTTACTTCTGTTGGTGCTGTTAGTGAAGTTGGTGACATGGATTCCAAATCCAAGTTCTGAGTCAAAGAGACCTCAGCTTTACCAGCGACAGGCCCAGTGCCACACCACCATCATATTTCAATAAGATCATAAACACTAGTTTATTTGTCATATAATACTATTTTTAGGAACTTTTAAACATTTAATATATTATATATACAAGCACACATCACACAGTGTCTTAAAAAAACTACTTTCTATCAAAGGGAGTCTATTGAAATTGTCAAAATTTATCTGAACAAACATGAAGCACTATAATTTAATGGAGATGGAAATTTAAAACTGAATGTGGTTTTTAATCTCCCCACAATGAAAACTGTGATTTAACAGGTTTTAGAATGCTGTTATAATTCTAAATCAATTACTCCATGTCTAAGCTAATAGAGCTATTTGAATTAGGACCATTACTGCTGTACATGCTACCTTTATTATGCCCTGTTTTTCAAAATATACATTTTCAGAATTTTCACCCCTTGAAATTCAAGAGATAGAAAAAAAAATAATTTAACATTCTAAATATACATACAAATAAATATTTTTTAAAAGACTGAGTTCTAAGTGTGTTCTTTTGTATCTCTTTAGGCCTGAAAGAAGACTAAGATTTATAGGGGATCATATCCCAGGGAAAAGTCAGTTTATTAAAAGAAGATAAATCTTGTACACATTATCTAAGAAGTTTTTTTTCAGACTTTAGCAGTTTCTTTCCTTTTGAAGGGAAATGCAGTCTCAAATTTTTTTAAACAATATAAGAAAAGGCAAAGATTTAGTCTTAAATTGCAAAAAAGCAATTCCATTATTGTTTCCTAACCAAAAAAGTATAAATATATCAATGATCCTACGGAATTAAATGTGTTGAGAGAAGTGTTTGCTTATTGCAGTGTAAATTTGTACATATTCTACAAAGTTCACAGAGCTTATCCACCTTTGCCTATTTAACAATCTATCTTTAATGTAATTCTTAAAAGACCCAGATGTCATTAGAAAAGGATCAATTCTGTCTCATCACGCTTCCTTTAACCCAGAAGAAGTAGGCTCCAGTTTCAGGCTGTGGCCACTATGGCTAATAAATAACACAGGGCCATGCAGCTTACATCTCTGACCTTTGCCCTGACCCCTCACATATCCCAGGGTACCTCCATGAAATGTCAAGTCAACAGAGGCCTAACTTAAATCTCTGTACTGTCAGATCTGTGCCTTTACTGGAAGTGAGGCTGCTTATTTAATCTGGAGTGTGAATGATGTTTTACATCCACAAGCTTTGACACTTTGTTCTGGAGTGTGATTAGACAGTTTCTACACACATGTCCAAAGCAAACTCTTAAGAATCAAAAAAGTAATCAGTAATTTTCTGAACAAATTTTTATCAGACACTGTCAAAACTAAATGAAGTGAGTCAAACTTTGGTTTACATAAAACTAAAAATATCCACAAAGAAAAATGATATTAAAAATAGGTCACAAAATAGTTTTAGCTGACACATGCATAGCTCATTTAACTTCTAGCCTGAAAGCAAAATATGGAGTAAAATAATAATAAACTGAAATACAAATGCACTATTTCAGTTTAACTGAACTAAAGATCATAATATCAATTAAAAAAGACATTTAAATTGCATCAAAGCATAATGGACGTTGGGAAACAAACAAGAGTGACATTTCTGCTTCATACAGGAGAAAGCAGGGGTGAAATGACACCTTTTATTGGCTAACTAAATAGATTACAAATGCAAGCTTTCGAGGCAGCTAAGGACCCTTCATCAGACAAGACCTTGCCTGATGAAGGGGCCTTAGCTGCCTCAAAAGCTTGCATTTTTCACCCTACTTTCTACTGTATCAATCTATGGCTAACATGGTACAACACTCTATTTCTGCTTCATATAACCCTTACAAATACTTTTACATTAACAAACTGCGCTGAACTAGATTGATTTATTCATGTACAGGCTGGTTGCTCTCCATGACTTAATATAGTATAGAAAAAAGATACTGTAACATAACAAAAAAGCAAAGGTTACTTGTGTGATCAAAATTAAGACCTAGACCATTATACAAGGAATAACAGTGAGACTTAATATGGAAGCAGGAGCTGGTTTTGCATTTAGGTATAAGTTTACTGGGAAATCCATTTTATTAATAGTTTGCTACCTATTCTATGTGGTATTTTGAACCACAGTGCTGTACAATTAAGCAGTAACCAATGCAATGGAGAAGGCCTACTACACCTGTTTATTAGAAGTCTCAAGTAAGGATTATCACAGATCACAGCAATCTTTTTCAGCTTCTTATTAATAAGACCAGGTGATCATCTACTAAGCACTACTTCTGACTCTGCCTCAGAGGTTCATCACAAGAAATCTGTCTTCTTGCCAGTAATCATCAAATGGTAAAGTTTCTCTTCTAAAAGCTACCAATTACCACATGACTGATATTAATTATTCAGATTCAGGCAGTCATCTCAAATTCTACTTAGTTCTCAGCATACAAAATAAATAAATAAATACAGAAAACTGCAACAAAAGCAGTTTTTACAATAACTAAACATACATTACAAGTACTATACACATATCAGCGTTACAAAAGACCTTAATGAAGTTCCATGGCTCTTTTGTTATGAGGTTTCTTTGTGTCTTAAGGATAATACTTAAAAGAAAGGTCTTACATCAAACAATATACAATTAAAATATCAAAGAAATATATACTCTTATCTTGATTATAACTGAGGTGACTATAGAAACGTTACCAAGATTACCAATCTACATCACATGGGGCTGTACTGTACTGAACTCAACAACCAGTGGAGAAACTAGCTATTCCTGTCGAAGCAGGTCAGTACTAATCATCTCAGAGGTGAAAATAGGTTTAAGGAAATAATAAGTTCATATGAAACAAACATTTTTAAAGGTTATGAGTCAAGAAAGGGTAAACAATAGATCAAAAGCCTGAATATGAAAAGTCTATTTTTGCTTGTGCCAATAGAGAGATATAATGAAATAGGTGGCCCTATTTAATGACAAACACTAACTTATAGCTTACTGTATGTAGATGTTATCATATTTCATGGTTAAACATGACAATGATTTAGCTTGATGTAAAAGACTACGCTTAAAATTGCTAAAACGTTTATCTTTAAATGAATAGGTACACAGGTGTATTTTAGTAAAGTGCTATGTAATAGGCACTTCTTGCCTGAAGAAGGGGCTTGATGAGTTTCCATTTTGCAATCTTTCTAGTTAGCCAGTAAAAGGTGTCATTTTGCTAGCTTTCTCATTACATCCATAATGGCTAACATGGTACCACACACTAATACTACAGTAAAGTGCTATGAAAATAATAGCTTCATAGCATTATTGAACACTCTCACATGAAAAAAAGAGTCACTAGAAATTTTGAAGTATACATGCTGAAAATGAAACCAGAGGCAGGTGGTTTGTAGTTGATTAACAAGGGAAACTATTTAGGTATTTCACAAGTAATAAATCAAATATTTATAATATATTTACAGAGTTAAAAATGTAAAAGATCAAATGGAATGCATCAATTGTATTATAGTTTGAACTAAAAGGCGAGACTGATGTTAAAGAAGCATAAATTAGGTTTTTTTTATCAGATTATTTTTTTTTAGATAAGCAAGGAGTTTCTGGTAGACTTAAAATATCTAAATTGATCAGAAACAAAAGCAAATATGTGTTTGCACTACAGATAAGACTCAGTTTCACCTCTTTTATCTTGAGGATCAATGAAAAGAATAACTAGGCTTTAAGACTCCTTGATTTGCAGCATTCTTTGCTTTGGTAATTAGTTAGCTAGTTAGCTTACAAACACACACACAAAACAGCAATAAACCATAAAGTAATAAACCTTGAATAACCCAGTTTACTGTTTCATAAAGTTGCATTTTATTTGCATTTGATCTAGAGGGCAAACATCTGATTTAAGTTTGGAACTATTTAGTTTTATCAGTAGTTACTGTGTGGCTGTAATTGGCTTGCCATGCAAGCCTGAGGCAGTAATTGATATGTGAAGATAGGTTAGCAAATTTATAAAATTGACAACAGCACAGAGGGAAACACACAGAAGGAAATCCTGCTTTTTTGTTCACGGAAATAAATACAAGTTTACTTTTCCACCATCTGCTAAAAGGAATGCCAACAAGTTTAACATTATGATCAGATTAGTGCATTTTGTAAATATAAATGATAACAGCAATTTTGTAACAATACACACAGAATACATACAGAATATTTGTACATATATAATATTAATTTTAAGAAATATATATTAATACTAAAGTGGAAATAAATATTGCACATAAACAACATTATTGAAAAACTTGCTTTAAAAACACATTTTTCAGTGCTGCAATAAGAATTCTTACAGAAATTAACCCTCTGGGCAGGGGTTACAAAAAGATGTTCTGTAGAGCCAATGCAATTCCATGTGCTTGATCATAAGGCTGCAGTTTCTGCAGCATTTTAATAACTTTGCAACCTACTTCATTTTGTATAAAAATGAGCCTGTAACATAAGCATTCTACCACACAAGGTGAGTATGATGGCATAAAATAAAGAAAACTCAAAGAGCAATGACTATTTAGGAATAGAAAGTAATACTTAAAAATACCATCTTTTAAAGATATTTTTACTGGACTGCACTCTATAACAGAAGTGATATGGGTGTATGTCTATGTGTTTTCACATACTAAACAAGTACATGTGAAGTTGATTGAACAACCTAAATTAGCCAATTATGTGTGAGTATGAGGACTATCCCAGGTCCAGTATCTTTATGGCAGGCACCTGCTCCAAATTAGACTGAACTGGATAGGAAAATGGTTTGATGGATGGATGGATGGATGGATGGATGGATGGATGAAAGGACTAATCAATATATTGTAACCTGTGACACAAATTTCTGGCTCAAGTATTCTGGGCATAAAAAAAATCTACATACACTAAATGCAAAATTTCATTCACAGAAAAAGAAAAAAAATGTAAAAGTCAAATGTCTTCATATCATTAGGAAGAAATATATGCAGTTTCATTTTAAGTAACTTATCACAGTGCTCTTTGCCTGTGCTTAATGAAGAACACAATGCAAAAATAAACTGAACAGAATTATATAGAACAAAATAAAAAAGAAAAAACACATACAACAGCAATAATTAATCGAGTTATTCTTGATGGTACAAAAGAACAACTCATGTAGTATTTTTTAATTGGGATATTACCTTAATGCCTGGGGTAATTACAACTTACCAAGCTTGCCTGCTGTGCTTATACATACAGATCTTGCAACAGAAAACGCAATGCCTTTTGATCTGCATTATCCTCTTATTCAGATATACTGAATGTGTGTAGAATGTCGGTTACTATTTTTAAATGATTTAAGAAGAGACTTGACATTGTGTGCAATTACAAGTATACTGCCTAAGGAGTCGTATGTTCATTCACAAACAACTGTTCCAATGCAAAACTGAACAAAATGAAATGCAACTAATTATTGTTGCACTTCATTTATAGTTGGTGTAGTGAAGTATAGTATAGTAAGATTTAGTTAGTTAAAAGTGTAATCTTTATTTCTGTTTTCTGCCTCATTCATTTTGTCAGTTACGTTCTGAAGTTATCAAAGTTCTTTTTGATTCTTTCTATCCTAAGTTTAATTTTCTTCATTGTGTCTTCTATTTTATTATAACTGTTGAATATTGTGTTGTTTTCTGAAATGCTAAAACTTTTTCAAAAGCTGCAAGACAATAAAAACTTCACAATCCAACCTATATCCTTTAAGGAACGCATAAGGCCTCAGCCTTTATTTGATAGGAATATAATGATTTCTGCTCTTACATCATCAGAAAGACATTTTTGAAAATGTCACCTGATGAAAAATAGCAAACATCTGCATATAATAATACAACAAAAACAAAATAAAATCAAATTTGACTTGTTCTCATATTGGTAACACAATAAAAAAAAAAACAAATCATTAATACATGCAACAAAAAAACAGAGAGATTTAGTACCTATCATGAAGGGCATCAGAACATCTGCTTTCTGTTCTGGGGGAGCCCAGATCAGTGAGGCAAGAGATATAATTGGTGTTACGCCAAATTCAGGGTATTTGCTGATTGCCAATAATTTTCCCAATAGATATAACTGGTACAAGGTGTTATGACTGACTGCTCACAGAACTTCTGCAAGTTTCCATTGAACCCTAACACAATTTAATAATACTTCAGATTGTCTGCAATTTACTTTTGTTCCCTACCATCTCTTTGATTGACAATTTGTTTTATCTCATCTTTAGATAAATCTTTAACCAAGAATATACTGGTTTATCTCTTTACTATTTCAAAATTTTAATCTGGTATTTCTATTTCGGTTCATAAATGATTTATATTATTCAGTGCAGCTTTGATAACCTTGCCATAAACGTTTTGGCAAGTAGCAAATAGTAGTACCTTCATTTGGCATTTTATTAGGGGTTTCATTGACAATTGTTTTAGAGGTTTTTTTTTTTTTTCTTCCTTCAAAGTTTTCATTATTTTTCAGGGCTGGAAATTGTAGATTTTACTATGATCTGATTTTTGCATTAGTTCTAGATAAATTCTACTTTTAACATCCAAACTGTTTGCTTTTGGTTCATTGAAGGTCCTCTGGTTTTAAACAGATTTAGGCTACCAAACAAAAACAGCAAAGAAAAGAGCAAAAACTAGGTCCAACAAAATAAATGTATGATCCAGTCTAATGTCGGGTTTCTGGCGTTGTACATTACTTCTTTATAAAGTCAGAGGTTAAGGTTAAAGACAGTCCAGTCCATGAGCAGAACAGTGACCATAATCCTAACAGCATGTGACAATGGAGGATTTGTACTTATAGTGCTCTTCCAATTTTAAATGGTTTCTGATCCCTACAAGTCTATGTTGTACAGTAATAGATTTCTCATCCTGTCTTTTATAATCTACTGTATGTTGTTGTTTACTCAAATGAGTGTAAAGTAAAATTACTCTGAAATAATACCTGGGCAGTGCTGGGAAATACTTCTATCATGTACATTTTGCAGATCATAGTACAATTATAATTTACAGCTTCTGACTATGTTTTCCGTCAAAATAGATATATGTAGCTACTACTTGCTTGGAGGATACTTTCTATACATTGCCCCAATATATGCCATTTCACATATAGGCTGCTGATTATTTCTGATGGTGGCATGGTTGCGCAGTGGTAGTGCCACTGCCTCACTGTAAGGAGACCTGGGTTCGCTTCCCGGGTCTTCCCTGTGTGGAGTTTGCATGTTCTCCCCGTGTCTGCGTGGGTTTCCTCTGGGTGATCCGGTTTCCTCCCACAGTCCAAAGACATGCAGATTAGGTGCACTGGCGATCCTAAATTGTCCCTACTCTGTGTGTGTGTGTGTGTGTCCTGTGGTGGGCTGGCACCCTGCCCTGGATTTGTTCCTCCCCTGTGTTGGCTGTGATTGGCTCCAGCAGACCCCCGTGACCCTGTGATAGGATAAAGAGGGTTGGATAATGGATAGATGGATGGATTATTTCTGATTTCTTGCTATACATATTGTTTTCCTAAAAATGTGAAAATGATACAAAACAATGATGGAAATGGCATGCTGAAGGACACATTTAAAAACATACTTGTCATTAAAATTCATTTAAAAAGCAATATTTTAAGGCTGAATTTTAGTAATAAAATTGGATAGACAGAATGAGATTGTGTAGTAATATGCTGAAAAATAAACTTTGCAAAGTTAATCTGAATAAATCACACATAACCTGAGCTGTATGTGTTTGAAGCTTTATGTCCAGCTGTCCATTTTGGACTGGCATGAAGCTCTATATGTTTGAGGTCAATAAAGTTTTGTAATTACTTTTTTACCTTTCCACTTTTGACCTATGCAATGTTGGGTAGCTCAGATTGTCTTTACTGAAAATTTACGGCAAATCATGCTAACAGAAAACTGTTTTGATTATTAGCATTACAAAAGAAAATCTTCTTGCCTGAAGAAGGGGCCTGAGTTCCCTCAAAAACTTGCATATTGTAATCTTTTTAGTTAGCCAATAAAAGGTGTCATTTTGCTTGACTTTTCATTACAAAAGAAAACAAAAAACTGTACATAGTATTTTAATGAAGATAGTAAACCATAGAAGCCCATGTCTTGAATAAGCAATGTCTAGGTCATTCTGGATTGCCATATTGCCTTTCATCTCCACCGCTTGTGCATACTGCCCCCTCCATCCCTGATATCCACATCCTTGGTCCAATGTCTCCTTTACCTTTTCAATAGCTCCTTGACCAAAAGCCAACACATCAGAAATGAGATTCCATGTGTCAAAAGGAGGTTATACAACATACAGAAAGATGGCAACTTGGTTGAAAAATGAACCTAGGTCTTTTAAACTATAAAGCAGAAGCACTGAGCCACCATTCTACCCAGGGATTTTTTTTTCTTTTCATTTTCACCTACTCTTTGTGTTAGGGAATGCAAAATTAGAAATATCAACTCCAACATGCTAGTACTACCAGCACAGGTAATTAATTATGTTTTTTTGAACGACAATGTAAAAGAGCCAAAAGTAAGATATAATATTTGGGTCTTACCACATGGGACTTGACTTTCATACAAAAATATCCATATCAATTCCTAAGTATAAAATGCTTAATTTACTCACAAATGACAGTGTGTTGAATCAATTAGTATATGAGACTGCGGATATGTAAGTGTATGAAAGAAGACATGGAAAAACCAAAAAGAAAAACGTTTACAGACAGAACTTGTACAGTTGTCTAATAACAACAATAAAGAACATCAAACCTCATCTGGACTTGAAGCCTGATAAACCCTGCAAGAGTCTTCATAATGTTGCTCAGCTTCTGCCTGGTCTGTTACACCATTGGATTCATAGACTGGGGTAACATTGTGACACAGGGCAATTGCCTTCACAGCTTCATGAACTCGACTGCTGATGGTTTTGCGTACTTTCGTAGATAAAAGGGATCTTGTGGTAGGTGGTTCATGTAACGGCTGTAAAAAGCAAAATCAGACAAAAATTAAGTAAACAGAGATGGAAAAAATGAATATTAGGTAATAAAAGTAAAACTAAATCATTAAAAGCAGCAGCAAAATATTCAAGAGAAACTCATTGGAACATAAGCAGTGTGTTTATATGCACACACATAACCGAATTAAGGTGAATAACTTAGTTAAGGCAAAAACCTGGTTTCTTAAAAATATGCCTTTACGTGGGCAAATGATCTTCTGGAGTTCTCTTTTGTCAAAATGCTCCGACATCATTAAACTGCACAATGGCCACCGTGAATTCAAAACTAAGCATGACAAGTGTGATCATTTTCTTGTGCTTTATAAATATGTTTAGTCAAATTGACTCTGCTATTTAAAGGTTTCTGTTACCAGAATGCACACAGCACGCTCTTTGCTACGTGGTACTGTGCTCCCAGGTGCCATCTGCTATCGAAAGGATCAACAAGTATATTGAAAGAGCAGCTAAGAGTTTTTGTCTTTCAATCTTTTTGTGTGGCAAAATGGATGACATTAAAACTTTATACAAGTTATCAAATAACAAGTACTGTATAAGACTGTCCGCCCCCTTTGTAAGTGTTTCTGTTTATACTACTCTTCCATTTAAGGTATAGTGTAACTTCATCAACATGAGTTCATAACAACAGCTAACTCATTGTAGAAAGATCAGTCTTTAATTAATTTCATGAAAATCTATGGTATTTCACCATATGCAGTTTGCAATTTGACTGTATGCCAATAGCTCCTCATATATAAATAACTATGCTGTTGCCTTAATATATGTTCATACGCACACACATTGGTGGCTAGCTGCAGACTGTCCAGTAACAGAACAAGCTACCTGACATACAAATATTTAACACTATAATTACCATGAATAATATGAATGTTGCATCCATGCCATAGTGTTTTCCGAAATGTACTATACAGGTCATAAAATGAATAATTCCAAATATCATACAGTATATACGTATGTCTCTGATTTTTTTTTTTGACATCATAGACCATAAGGTGCATATTAATTCAGTGTGAGTAGGAACACTCAATAAAATTCAATAAAAAAAATATCAAGTGATGGCGAGATATGAAGAAGGCAGATTCATCAGCATTTGTGTGTCAGCTTTTTTCCCTCCAGATCAGAGAATGTCCAGTTCCATTGCCGCAAAACACCACTCACATCTACCGTTATTCCCAGTTTCAAATAAAAACTAACAGTGTCAGATCCCTATGGCGGTAGTATGTATCGTGATCGTGACTGAGAGAATAAAAGTGAAAAAAAAAAACAGTAACTTTTACAAGTCCTGTAAATGTACACTGTCTGTTACAAGTGTATGTGTGTACTGTATAATATTAACAATAACAGCGGCTCACTACTGAAAATGGCAAATATGAGAGGCAGTCGGGATCGAACCAGGGACTCTTGATTACAAGTCAGCAAATCTTACTGCTACACCACAGAAGCTGTTGTATCATCCTTGAACCTTTTGTGAAAGTGTTTATTTAATCTTTGGACTTCAGGCTTCATACATTATATAGTTTATGGCTACATATTGTGATTTACTATTAAAATATGAAAAACGTTTCTGTTTTAAAAATGTGTTTACAAAGATTATTGTAGAAACGGAACATACATGAAATGCATGTGTTCCAAATAACAATCTATTATTTCCACTCTAAAACTCATTTAGAGCATTTCACTCCCAGATAATCAATCAAGGCATGAGCTGGGAGAACTTTGTGCACGTTCTAAGGCAGTGGGGGGATGGAATAGTAGGCTGCTTGCTGCTTGTCTTTATCGGCACATTTACAGGACAAAAGACGCTGATGGAAAGGTGCGAATGGATTTAAGGTGGGCAGGATCTAAGAGTTTTTTGTAGGTAATTCTAGTGTTAGAGGCCTATACACACCTCTATATGTGCCTGCTTTAAAAGTGTGAGTAGCACTGGTTTCCAAACAAATTCTTGGAAAAATAACAGAAACATGTTGCACCAATTTAAATGGGTTCTCTTTAGGCAACACTCCTCACCTCAGACAGGCCTTCCCTACTGGGCTACACACTGCACAGAGTGTGGAAAGTTAAAGGTCTTAGCCAGTCATGCTGAAGGAGAACTCCACTGGCTCAAGTGACAAATCAGGCTTCATCGGCCTTCTTTGCCCAGAGGGGACTGGGCGGTCTCTTGGTCTGGAATCCCTACAGATTTTTTTTTTTTCTCCAGCCTCTGGAGTTTTTTTTTTTGTTTTTTCTGTCCACCCTGGCCATCAGACCTTACTTATTCTATGTTAATTAATGTTGACTTATTTTTATTTTTTATTGTGTCTTCTATTTTTCTATTCTTCATTTTGTAAAGCACTTTGAGCTACATTTTTTTGTATAAAAATGTGCTATATAAATAAATGTTGTTGTTTACAGAAGTCCTTTTCCATTTGAGGCCCGCTATTCTTATATGATTATATATATATATATATATATATATAGATATATATATATATATATATATATACATATATATATATATATATATATACTGTATATATGAATGACAAAACCCCTTTTATAGTATAGTAACAGAAGTACTATGTAGTTAACAGAGTTTGTGGTTTTTTTTTTGTTTTTTTTTTTTTAAACAAAGGGTAAATACTACTGGCAGGAAGTGTGGTGTAGTGGTAGGGTTTGAACCTAAAACTTCAGATCATGAGGTTGTGGGTTCAAAATCAGGATACTTCTGCTTTTTCAGTTGATTATCTACCCTATTTGTTAGTACTGCTGTTAAACCCAATCAATCTCTTGTGCTCTGTACTTTGTGTTCATAAAGCATGCTCTCAGCATATCACGGCCCTGAGCATGTAAGTTAGCATAACATTAATAAATAATCTACATCATAAAAAATTAACATCAAAAAAACGTGTTGGCTAATTTTCTTTTTCCTATAACATCACCATATTACACTTCCAGGTTACAAAAGATTATGCTGGTGCATTTTGGCTACCACTTCTCCACTACGGATAAAAACAATCTCTGGATATTATTGTTTATATGGTCTGCTGCCTGCCTCCTTGGTTGCTTTTTGAAATCATGCTTTTCAGTGTGCTGATTGCTGTATTCCAACATTCTTCCTTCTGTTTAGACATTTAGGAATTCTGCACTGGCCCAGGTTACTGCCACAGAAGCTTGCTTCGGAAGTTTGACTATTATCTTTCTAAAAATAATATTGACTTGATCTGGACACAGTATTATTTACGCTGCTGCTCTGCTCTCACTACTGTGCTGTCTCCTGCTGTGAATTTCGAGAACTTGCGGTCTATATCATTAAAACGTCAAATCTTCCATCTATATGCAAAATGATAAAATTGCCCTATTCAACGTTGGCTCTTTAAACAGCAAATCAGCCTTTATTGCAAACTTTGTTGAGGGGCATAATATTGATGTTTTGTGCTTGATTGAAACCTTGGAATAACCGAACGATTATTTTGGACTAAATATGGCTGTCCCACCCCACTATTGCTATCTCAAAAAGCCACATACTAGTGGCCATGGGGGTGGTGTTGTAGTCATATATTCTTCTAAGCTTAGAATCAAGCCAGGTTCTGCTCATGATGTTTCACCATTTGAGTATCTGGCATTACTGCTATATGGTACAAGACCTCTGTTGATTTTACTTGTTTATCATCTGCCAAAACAGTCATCTGTCTTCTTGGCAGAACTCACTGAGTTGTTCACTTCTTTGTGTTCTTTGTATCGTGCTGTTTTATTACTTGGTGATTTTAACTTACATGTCGACTCTGTAAATTCTTTAAATGGGGCTGATTTTTTTTATGTACTTAAGTGCTTTGACTTTACTCAGCATTGTCAATTTTCCTACTTATGCTCAATGACACACACACGACCTTGTGCGTACCATTGGTATTACTCCTAATTTGTATAGTATGGATTTATCTATCACTGATCATAAGGCTATTTTGGTTGACATGCTTTTCCCTGGTCAGTCGCATGGGTAACAATTACCTCAGAATATCACCTTTAGGAACACAAAAAATATCAGTGCCACTGCCCTTGTAGGTACATTGAAGCAGTGTCTTTCTCCGGCTGGTGTCTCTTTATCGCCTGCTACCTTAGTACATCATTATGACAATATACTTTCATATAGTCTGGATTATCTTGTTCCACTCAAAACTTATAATTTATTAAGCACTCTACTCCTTGGTTTTCTCCTGAGCTGCATCACATGAAGGCTTATAGGCAAAGGCTTGAACGCCTTAATAGAAAAGCAAGTTTAGTTACCCATGCAACTGCCTAGAAGGAACATGTTGCCCTCTACAAGCAGGCACTACAAAGAGCTAAGACTGCTTACTATACTAACAGCATTCTATGTGGTCAGCATAATACCCAAACACTTTTTGCTACTGTGAATTAGCTACTTAAACCTGCAAGTACCTTTCTATTGGTTGCCTTTCTGACCTTTTAACAAGACTGATCTAATTTATTCTGAATTTCAGTAAGGTCCATTTGTTCAGTCAAAACTGTGTCCATTCCCTATCTTATCTACCAGCTGTTCAACTAGCTTCCTAATTGTTGGATGATCCCGCAGTGCACAAGTTTGTCATTACTGTCAGGCCAACTACCTGTATTCTTGACCCCATTCCTTCTTCTTTGGTTAAGGCTGTGTTGCCTTTACTTCTTACTTTTATCACCAGTATCACCAACACATCTCTTTATACTGGCTTGGCCCATTCCAGCCTAAAGATGGCTGTTGTCATACATGTTCTCAAAAAACCTGGACTTGACCCTGAGGATTTTAATAACTACCGACTAATTTCAAACTTTCCTTTTCTTAGTAAAATCCTAGAACGTGCAGTTGTGGACTATTTAAAAGACTACCTTGCCTGTAATGACCTGTTTGAAGAATCATACTACAGAGACAGCACTTGTCTAGCAATTTCACTATCCCCACCTACCCAAAGGCTCCTCTGAGAATGTTATATGGACTCCCGACAGAGAAAGAGTGCACTTACTGACTCCATCTCTTTTTTTACCTGTAGACGTGAAGAGAACTGCCAGAAGTCACTTCTCCTACACTGATATATAAAGACAGGACAACAGGCAAGTTGACATTCAGTTCAGGACCCATGACTACTAGATACAGAGATTCTCTACAGCAGGGGTCTTTTCCCCCTCCCCCGAGAGCTACTTTTACAATATGAAAATGGTCAAAAGTTACTCACGTTTTCTAACGTTTATTCTCATAGCTTAATTCAACCCAAACAAACTGAATAAGCTTGTTTTGCCTGATCATTTACAAAATGTTGGTGTCCACAACTCACATTTTGCATTAAAACATCACAAAAAATATTTTTCACCTGCAAGTGCATTTTGTATGCATTTTCTAGTGCATCTCACACTATTGAATTAAAAATTAAAACATGAATGCTGTAAAAACAAAACAATGCAATTACAAATACACATATATTACTTATTCATTTGTCATTTTGTTACATGTCACTGTTTCACTTCACAAGAGTATTCACATGTCCAGTTGCATGTGTGATGTGTTTTTCAGTTAGATGACTGGCACTGCATGGATTCAACAACAGAGGTGTATGGTGGAGTGTAGCCGCTTAGGTTCACTCTTATGGAGTAATTAAAATGTTCATCTGTTAGTCTTGTTCTGAACTTTGATTTCATGACATTCATATCAGAAAAGGCAGACTCACAGAGGTATGTAGACCCAAACAAAGCAGACATTTTCAGAGCTGCTTGGTGAAGATTCTTATAGTTATCTAGCTCTACTAAGCTCCAGAAATTCTGAGAATGCTGTTGAGACTTTAACTGCACATTACTTCATATATTAGTAAACCTTCAATATATAAAATCCAATGTCTGTCTGTCTGTAAGTCTGTCCGCTTTCACGAGAGAACTACTTAATGGATTTAGATTGTGTTTTTTCTAAAATTTGCTTGAACATTCAGGTTGATTTTGTGACTTCTCTCATTTTGCTATGTATCATAGTTCACTTGTGGTACCGATTTATTAGTGTGAATCCGAGTGAGACGCAGCGGGCAGTGCCCTCCTCATTCATGCTGCAGCCTTGGGGCGTGTTCCTTACCCCCGCTTAGCTAGCAAACAAGAGAACAATTGAATTCAACTTTGTTTGATATTTAAATAAAGTATTACTTAAGTCTTGATGAGTTTAAGTCCGAATATTCTCTTAAGTGTATGCCACATTGATAAGATAGATTGCAATTCAAATTGTGGATCGTGATTTTGTGTTAAAAGGATCATGATATGATTTTTTGGAAAGATCGCCCACCCCGAATTTGACTAAAGTTTTCTAATTTATGTAGGACTCATTAACCCTTTAGCAAGCTACTTGGAAAGGGGTTGCAAGCGACGTGTTGTAGATCCTGCTCTAAAGCAACGATTTGAACGACAGACACTGATGGTGCACTCTTATTATTTCTTTATCAGTAACCTTTTTCCTAATTTTTACCTTTATTAAACAGGATTTTGTGGTGGAGACAGCCCAAATCTTCATCTTATATATATATATATATATATATATAAAATCCAACATCTGTCTGTCTATAATTTGCTTGAAGATTCTGGTTGATTTTGTGACTTCTCTCATCGTGTTAAGTATCATAGTAGTTAAGCACCATAGAGGCAACGATTTATTTGCGCAAATCCGAGAGACAGGCTGTGGGCCGAGGGGAGGGGGAGGCAGGACCACAGGAGTAGAGAGCCGGACAGGGCCCTCCTCACTCACGTACCAGCCTCCATTCAAGTCGCTCTACTTCTCACCACATGTGGGAGTGTACCTTGCCTCCGCTTAGCTAGCGATACCTGTTTGTTCAGCAGACATCATCATCTAGAGATTATTAAAGAATAATGTTTAACGTTTTTGAGAGATCTCAGCAACGTGTGTTTTAGAGGGTAGCTGCTATAACAGCCACATGCTCTTCTCCCCACGCGGGGGACGCTTACCTATTGGAGATGAAGACAATCAAATACAGTGCTAAGGCTTGACGCTTTGAGCATACCTACCTTCCGCCTGACCAGAGATACCTTGCCCACTTTTTATATTTTTGGCAAAGAGATCACAGCTACATTCATACCCGATAGCAAAACCAAAAATATTGTATATCAAGATGCTCTCGGATATGAAAACTATCAATATAAATTCTTCTCATACAATTTTTTTTTTTTTAAAACTAGGTGGCAGCTTTGCTAACCAAATCCCCCCAGCCGCCTGCATTGTGAAGAGGGGGGCTGAACACACCCCAAGGAGACGCGCTCGCTCCTCCAAAACCCCCTCTTAAACAGTGATACAATGGGAAACAAATACATTTTTTTTTAACCTTCACTTTGCTCGATCAGGTGCTCGCTTGCTGCTGCAGCCGTGCCACGTGATCTGCATCTTGTGCAGTGCTTCAAAGTTTAAAAGCCTGTACAGCAGCTGTCCTTTTGTCTCACTGTCTTGTCTCTCTTCTTCCCCAGACATCCTCAAACAATATTCCATCTCTTTTCACTGTTTCGTTATTTGACTGAGTAATATTTTCTGTTTGTTTGCGCTAATGCAATCTTTAATATCATTTTTTTGAGACTCGAATTTTCCTTCTTCCATTATCTCTAACCTGCTCTGCATATGTATCATGCCAACATTATTGAATTGCTTATGACGTTCTACTTTCTCCTTTTCCGTCCCTGGGCTTTCTTTTTTGCATTCTTTTCTCTCCAACGCTTTTGTGTCTCTTTTTGACACACTGCTTTTTCTTCTTCGCTTAGTCGTGGACGTGTAATCTAGAATGTATAAATTTTTAAGAGCTGAGAGCACAGGAAGTGTGTCTGCCAAAAGCATTCCAACAACTGAGAGGTTAGATGACTGTGGTCTTGTTTGACAATGGTTGTAAGTAGTCTCATCTCATCCCAAGAGTTTCTTTTTTTTTTTTAATAATAGAGAGATTCATTTTTTAAGTTGCGGGGGACAGCTAATACAGTATATACAGGTGTATATATAGATATATATCTATATATATATATATATAGATATATATCTATATATATATATATAGATATATATCTATATATATATATCTATATATACACCTGTATATACTGTATTAGCTGTCCCCCGCAACTTATATATATATCTATATATATATATTACATTACACACGCACATATATACTGCATATAAATACACACATAGTGTACACATAAATAAATATTAAGACAATACCAATGATCTGGACTTTCATGGATTGTTTTGATAAAATGATGTTTTATAGTTGTTTACATATGTACTGTATATACACTACACATTATTCTTTGTATTATTTACATATGATTTTACATTTGTCTGTTGAAAGATTTATCCTTGAACAATGTTGCTATACCTCTGCTGTATCAAGAATATCAAACTAATACCAACCTATTACAAGTTGATAGATACTGTATATATGGTAAAATTATAGAAAAGAAAACCACCATTCTGAATTACTTAATAATGTAGAAGGTTGACATAACCAATGCACTTTTTCAGATTTTATATTTTTTGGTACAGTTGCAATCAGGCTTGTAATGAAAGCATCTACTTATTTATTAATACACCTTAATGCAGATGTCTTTGACAACACTGCCATCTGTATAATGTGCATGACAAACAAAAACAGATGCATGAAGATGATTAACAAAGCAGAAACCCAAATGAACACAAATTCATGCAAAAAGAAAAAAAACACAAGCTATATATAGAACTGTTCTTAAGTTAATTATGTAATTACTAAATTAGATAAGTCAGAACCAGGGTGCACACTAATCACAGTAATCCTGTTTCCTGCTTCGCTAACCTCTGAGGTCAAAAGGACAAAAGTTGTTCTTCCAGGTCAAATGGCACATGCTAGAAATTTAATTAAGGATAATTGGTTTTGCAAAAATGGCTTGAGAAGTTGAAACCATGCTTCTTGCCTGGCTTACTTTGTTAGTTATTTATTAATGGTGAAATTTTGATTTAATATTTAGGCATATCTATTTTTGATTTCTTAAGGAAAACAATTTTGCAAGAACACTGTGTCCAACTGTGTCCCTCACCTGTGTGTAGGCACTAAAAACGTGGCTTTGCACTTCATCCATGGAATCCATTCCATAAGCTACTGTTCCCAAATGAAGACGTCTGAAAACCATCTCATTCTGAGTGAGTGTCCCTGCAAGAGAAATTTAAAGGTTTCAATATTTTAATATCTATAATGCAACCTAAGTTGCTTTCATCTTGAATAAATATACATTACGTTTAAGTTACTGTAACTTTTAAGAACTGCATTTTTAAGAATGTTAAGTAGTTACTTCACATTTTCAATAGTTATAAACAAATTGAAAGTGATTTACAGTATATATTTAAACTAGATTAGCCAGTTAATAACACAAGGAATATGTTTTCTGAAAACAGACATACTGTTACACATTTTATTCTCTAGTAGTTACAGCTCAATAATAAATATTAAAAATAATGCACTTTTATGTTCATAGGGAAAATGAGACCTAAAGTGACAGAACATTTTAAATATTATGACCATCATAATAAGTAGAACCCTTCAAAAAATGAGTATGAAAAATGAACATTTCAGTTACACCAGAATCTGTAGTTTAATTTATCATGGCCATGCATGAGTTAACAACATTACTAAAGTCCAAGTACCAGCTTACAATAAAGTGAAAGAATCAACATTCCTGAATAAATTCATGTCATCATTCCTTTGTGGCAATTTTATTCTTTATTTGGGAAAAGGCAGCATACATTTATATATTTCCAACAGACAGGATTATGATAACATTTTGGATATTTTAAGTGTTGCCTTAGTCCATTTAAAACAACTTACACATTAGCATACATAATATTCATTTCTGATGAAAACATATGGATATTATTTACCTTTCCAAGATAAAAGGTGAAAAGGAACACCAAACATGGCAAGCTCTTAATACACTCGGTGGCACTTTTTCAGAGCGGCATTTTGATGTTGTCCAAATCCAAACAACACATATGATTCTTAGCACTTAGTTAAAAAGCAAAGAGAGTGGCTACTCATAAATTTTCAAGATCTAAAGGTTTGTGATAAAAGGCTTTGATCCACTTCAGACGCACTAAAGTGACATTTACTCATGAAAACTATCTCATTAAAAAAATGAAGTCTCCTAGAGTTCATACACTCTGCATCTACATCAAAAATGTAATAAAAAAATAATTTAAAAAATAATTGTATTGACATAGCACCTTTCATACAATTTTAATGCTCAGTGTTTACTGCAAAATTTAACAACAATAGCAAATAAAAAAAATTGAAAAACAGTACAAATAGCAAATAAATCACAGAAATTAAGAACAAAATAAATATTTTTGCATTGCCACTTAAAAACATACCACAGATCAAGCCTCTCTAATATTTATAGGAATATTGCTCTGCAGGTTGGGCATAAAATAGCAAAAGGCTGCAAATCCAGTCATCCTGTGGTCAAGCTTTAGAACATTCAGTAGACTAGCACACAGTAGCTAAGAGCACACAAATTGGTAAATAATTTGATACACTTTTTGCCAGGTACTTGGGTGGCAATCCATCTAAATCTTAGGAGATGGGATGAACCATCTGTAGTACATTCTAATGGCTACAAGTAACCAGTGCAGATTACTCAGCTAATGGGATATACAATATGATCTGTCTTTTTTAAGTTTTAGAATTCTTGCTTCTATATGTTGCACTAGCTGTAATTTATCTATTTTTTTTCAGGCAAAACAGTATACAGCACTACAGAACTAAGTCCACTTGAAATGAATACATAGAATAATCTCTTATCATTGCTGAAGTCAATATTAATACAAACACAATGTAAAATGCATTCAAACTATATATCTTTCAGTACTTGGCCAACATAATACACAGATGCTAACTGCTTATAACAAAAACCTCAAACAGAGACAAGAGAGTCATATATCACTTCTATTAAAATTAAGAACTGTGTATTAGTCATTGCTCTGGTGTTTCTATTTTTAAAAGAACATTAGAAAAATCTAGATGAGAAAAGGCCATTCCGCCTAACAAAGCTTGCCAGTCGTATTCACTTAATTCTTCTAAAAAAACATCAAGTCTAGTTTTGAAAGTTTCCAAAGTCTTACTGTCTACCACACTACTTGGTAGCTTATTCCAAGTGTCTATGGTTCTCTGTGTAAAGAAAAACTTCCAAATGTTTCTGCGAAATTTACCCTTAACAAGTTTCCAACTGTGTCCCTGTGTTCTTGATGAACTCATTTTAAAATAACAGTCTCGATCCACTGGACTAATTCTCTTCATAATTTTAAACACTTCAATTTTGTCACCTCTTAATCGTCTTTTACTTCAACTGAAAAGGCTCAGCTCTTTTAACCTTTCTTCATAATTTATCCCCTTTAGCCCTGGAATCAGCCTAGTCACTCTTCTAGCCTGGAGACCAAAACTGTACACAGTATTCCAGATGAGGCCTCACCAGTGCATTGTAAATCTTCATCATAACGTCCTTGGACTTGTACTCCATGCATCATGCTATATAACATAACATTCTGTTTGCTTTCTTACTGGCTTCTGAACACTGTCGGGAAGTTGATAGCATAGAGTCCACTACAACTCCTAAATCTTTCTCATAAGGTGTATTCTCGATTTATTTTCAGACTTCCCATTGTGTATTCAAACCTAAAATTTTTTCTTCCAATGTGTAATACTTTGCACTTACTGACATTAAATTTAATCTGTCACAAATCTGTCCAAATCTGTATGATGTTCACGTTCTTTTGTAATGATTTAATGGATTCCATATTATCTGCCTAACCACCTATCTTGGTATCATCTGTAAACTTAACCAGCTTGTTACTTATACTCCTACCTAAACCATTTGTATATATTAAAAAAGGTACCGGTCCTAGAACTGAGCCCTGTTTAACACCACTCTTAACATCAGCCAATTCTGATAAGATTCTTCGCACCACCATTCTCTATTTCCCGTGTCTCAGCCATTTCTGCACCCATCTAAAAACATCACCCTGAACTACAAGTTCTTTTACTTTGATGCCTAATCTCTCATGTGGCGCCTTATGAAATGCTTTATGAAAGTCAAGATAAATATCATATGCTCCATTTTGATCATATTCTTTTGTTTCTTACTCACAGAATTCCAGAATGTTAATAAAACATACTCCCTTTTCTGAACGTATGCTGACTGTTCAGAAAAACTCCTGTACTTGCCATGTGCTGCTCAATCTTATCTTTAATAATTACTTCCATTAATTTTCCTGTGATGCTTATATAACGGGATAATATCTGCCATTTTCTAGTCCTTCAGAATCTCCCCAGTACACAGTGACGTCCTAAAAATAGGACGGAAAAAAAGGGATTATATACTGTATGTACTTGTTAACCTCCTTAAGAGCTTGAGGGTAAATATTATCTGGGCCTGTTGATTCGTTTGATTTCAGCCAATTTAATCTGAGCAGTACTTCTCCCTCTACAATTTCCTTCAGTACCTCCTTAGTAGTCCCAGTTTACTACTGGGAGGTTACCCACTTCATCACTTGTGAAGACCTTAGAAAAATGCAAGCTTAGAGCATCCTCTATTTCACTGTCTGTATCGTTAATTCCCCAATTCATTAAAAGCTGTGAACTGCGAATTAATACTAAATAAATAATGTACATTCATGTTTTTCTCTGTCATTACTATACAAGATTTGCAAACTATAATAATCAATTCCTACAACAAGTATACTCATTTTCTGTTTATAAAGCATAACTTGAATGTGATGGATAAAAGAGACAAGATTTCAAGTATAATTTAAAAAAGTACCTCATTGTCAATTTTAACTTGTTTTTTAAGCAATTTTATAATGAGAAACACAAAATATAAACTATTACAATAAAATGAATTTCACAAACAATTTAACTCAAATACCTTCATATTAAAAATCATTCTCTTACAATTTTCTTTTTTTTTAAATCTCAAAATTCAATGTAACCAAGAATTCCCTTATACATACATAAACTATTTTATATTCCATAATGATATTATCTCAGTTTTGGCCAAGCGTTCTCATTCACATTACATACACCGCAATGGGGCTCTGCTTTAGGTAGCTACTAAATCCCTTTAGTTGATTTAAATATGAATGCAGTTGTGCTTGAAAGTTTGTGAACCTTTAGAATTTTATATATTTCTGCATAAATATGACCAAAAACATCACCAGATTTTCACTCTAGTCCTAAAAGTAGATAAAGAGAAACCAGTTAAACAAATGAGACAAAAATAGTAAACTTGGTCATTTATTTATTAAGGAAAATGATTGTATATTACATATTTGTAATAATAAATAAATGACCAAGTATAATATTTTTGTCTCATCTGTTTAACTGGTTTCTCGTACAGTACTGTAGAAATGAACACACCAATCAAACTCAGATGTGGACCAAAACACTTGGACCAAGACCCTTTAGAAAGTGTTGTCTTGGTGCAGTAAAAATCAAACCCTGGGGTGGCTTGCATGAGGTATGAATGTGATCCGTCAGAGGCCCGATTCGACTACTGGAAATACTGTGACACCACAAACTGAATTTTTGTGTTCTGTGGTAGTCACCCCAAGTATCTTCTGATGGTAATTAGAGAATTTCATTCACAGCAAAATTAGTCAAGGGTTAACATGGTGCATTAAAATGAATAAAAAGGTAAAAATAAATATGTGCATAGGTACAAATGAAACACGATTCACATAAAACAACTTTCACAATTACCTGTCAGTCATAGCAAGCCTAGCACCTGATCAGACACCTGATACATGCCCCTCATGTCACGGCATCGATCAAAGCACATACTGAATTGAAAAAGACAATCAAAGCCCCCAAATCTTAAACCACCAAAATGATGCACACATGCTTGGCATCCTCTCAGTGTGAAAGGTTTTCAGTCGTAATGTGGGTACACTAACTTTGACATATATGGTAAATGTTATTCAAACATTCCAAAATGAATATTAACTCCCCCAACTGGTTGTTATACAGTAGACATGATCTGAGCTAACCTAAACTGAGGTTGTGTTCATATGGTAGCTACCAGGTAGTAAATACACAACATCAATCAGTTAAATAAAACTCACCTGACACTACTTACTCCTCATCTGTTCCCACTTCTATTTGCAGGTCACACTGCTATCATAAAACTGAAGCACATCAGTGTGCGCCCTTAGCAGAGCCTGACTTCGTTTCTACACTCACTGATTTGAAAAGTGTTATTTTTAGTACCCTTAGTAGATGCTCATGTATTTTAAGTATTTTTCCAGTTATTTGATAATAGATGTTTTCCTTAAAAAGCTGTGTTTGGTAAGTAAACCAAATAAATAAGGAAAACACAAGCGTAAACACAACTGTTGTTGACTCTCAATAATATTTTTCCCAGGAAAAATATGTTTCTGCCCAAAGAAAGAAGTCTGCAACATGCCTATGGGATGCTTACTGATAAATTTAGTTTGCCTGAAAGTTTGCAGTGTGAAATGCACCTGAAGCATCTGGAAATTGAAACAAGGCAGAGAACTATCCCTAATTTCGGAACAAAGCAAATGCCTAACCTATAAGGAGAATGTTGTACTTAGTCTAAACAGGACTACTCAATCACTAATTTCAGTACTTTAGCCCCGACATAAAAAAATTCAACTTTTCATATCTTAAGGAAGAACAGAAAATGTTCCACAAAAGAATGTGCAGATTTGTAATTTAGTTTGTAGACCTGAACTACAGGTTGCATGAATATGAGCTTCAATATACAGAATAAAAGGTAGTAATTTTTTTATATAGCACAAATTTACTCGCCAGTTGTTCTGCATCTTATATATAAAAAAAATATATACAAACTTAGCTACATCTTTTTTTGTCAGGTTACATACTGATAGGCTAAAATAGATCTTGTTTTAAGACACATTCCTGAGAAAATCGACAACATATTACCCGTCAAAAGCCATTGTGAAAGAAAAGGAACAGGAAGTGTAAAAATAACCTATAATTAGTAAACTTACATGAAAGTCTTTCTCTGATGGTAAAATTTTCTGAAAGCTATTTATAGTATCAACTAAATTCAATGTGTTTTTTTTAAACTGCAATACTAACTCAAAATTTACTAATTGTATATGGTGTCAAAATTAAAAAAAAAATCTGTTCATTGATTTTTTTTTCCCCAAAGCTGCAGGGATTAGATTATTTCTTTGCATCATTGAGTCTAAAGCAATTAAATGTCTCTGTAAACAAAGGACACACTTACGCACATACTCACTTTTGTAATAAAAGAAAGCAAGTACAAAAGGAAATAGCTGTTTAAATTAGAAGTATCAAAAGTAAAATACCATAACACTCACCAGGCGAAGGAGTTTCAGATGATGAGATGAGATGTTAACAATAGATGTAACATGATTTACAGGCAGCACTAAAATAGTTATTGCTTACTTGCCTTAACCTTTATCAGGGATTTCATGACTCTAGAAATGTTGAAATTACAGATCAATTTGTCACTTTGTTATTATCAGAATGCTGTTTGGTATTAATTGGACAGTTTAGTACTTCCAACACTGACTGCTTCAATAAACTCTGAACTTGAAATACTCAAGACTGAATTTTGAATGGTATTGCAACATGTATATTGCTATTTCTGATTCAATGACAACTGCAAAAAAATGTTGATTCCCACTTGTTGTCCTTAGAGGTGTTATTCAAGTAACCCAGCCACAGGGGATGCACAAACCACTGTGTTTCTTTGTGCCGGTTCCAAGCACAGATAAATGAGGAGGGTTTGTTTACTGCTTAAAACAAAAACACAAATACCACATAATGCCATATTCATTTAATTTACTTTACTCAATTTGCCCATTCATTTCAGTGTTTGATCAAATAACTTCTCCTAGCTACACAACACATCTTAATAGTAAATTATAAACTACCTTTTTATTTAGGCTTGCTTTGCAATTTCATATTTTTGCAAGTCTTAGTCATTGCTGTCTATCCAGACAAGTGTTTAAGTACAGGTGGAGGCAGTTTAGCTTATCTATGGCACTCTAATCTTTACTGGAAGTAAAAAGACTGTGGCACTGTTTTTGTACAATATTTGCATCATAATGAAGCGTACGTAATCTTTATTACAAAAGAGTTTTAGCATGTCTTATTTTCAGATAGTTTAACTTCATACAGTAATTGGTGAGGTCTTTATGTTTGAGTTAAATAATGCAATCCTCTGTGTAACACACTGCACAATACATTTTTGTGTATTATAAGAAAATAGTGAGTCAGATAAAAACAATGGTACATTATCAAAAGAAAGCAAATGAAAATGATAAAATATAAACTCTTTCCAAGCTGGATTCATTGTGATTTCCACTTCCATCTTTTAATCAGGAAGTGGTTTCTTTCTAAAAAGCAATTTGAAAACTTTGCTTCCAATTAAGTAAAAAATTTAATTTGTTTAGGTGTATTAATAATGTATACATTTTCTAAATGCCTTAGGCAAGGCACATGGCAACAAAAATACATAAAGAATATGTAAGAATTATACTTAATGCCAAATTTGCCTCTAATTAAGAAACTGGAAGAAAGCACGAACAGCGACCACTGCAGACTTCAGAAATTGTGCTTGGAACTGTTGGTCTACACAGGAAGGATAAGGGGGCCCAGCTCAGACAGCTACACCTGTTTTGCACAAGCAGAATATTTTGTCTGTTATTTGTGTAAGATAAATCATTTTCTGCCTTCCAGCACTACTTAGCAAGCCTATGTCTGCCATAAATGGACAACACAAGTATGTGCACATTTTTGTTTTAAATTCATGGTTTTATTCGGCTTACTTGAAGTCTTTAATAACAACCTATAAATCATCCATTGGCTTTAATGGTGTTTCCGATAACTTAACCTTAGGGGATTCCTAATGATTCAATGTGGTGTATGATTATAGACTTCAAAGTAACATTAACGCAGTCCTTTTATGGAATTCCAGGAAACAAGATTTAGCAGGGTTTTCACAGATTGTATCAGAGGAAGGAGGAAAAAAAAATAGGGTCAAAATGTTAGCAATGAGCGCTCAAGTGGTAGTGAAATGTAACAATCTTTGTTTCATATATTTATTTTATTTACATGAGAACAGAATTTCTCAGTGCCATTTTATTTACATTTGTTTCAGCACTGAAAGCTTTACATCTTTGTATTCTGTAAGATATATTGTATAAAATGAAATTAGCATTCTGTTAGAGAAAATTAAATTTATGAAACAAATGAACTGTTTAAAATGCCTAATAAAAGAAAAGGTCAAACGCATCCCATGTTAAATATAAAACATTTTTAAAATATGCATCACTAAACAAAGTTATAAAAAATACTAATAAAAATTCACCCCATCACACTAATCACCACCACTTTAAACAGCCATTTTCCAGGTTTACCTAGGTTAGCCTGGAAACATTAACACCACTAAAAAAACAAGTAAACTAACCCTCAGCACTGAATTTAATCAGTAAATGTTTTGTGTGGCAGTGCCTTTTTCATAAAACAAAATCTATGAATGTTTAGCGATATAAAGTATAGTAGATTCATATTTCACAAGTGGAGCTTCTAAACAAACCACAAGATTTTACAAGCAGCAGCCATCACTGAAAAACAATAAAGGATGTATACATTTAAAAAATACACTAATTCATATTTAGCTAAGTATAAAGTGTTTTTGTAAGCATGCAAAAAAGTTGTCACAAAATTTCTAAAACCATCATAAACTTTTTAATATAGAACATTTAATGGTGGTAATATTTCATTAATTAGGTTTATTTGACCTAATATACAATTTTAAAGAAGATCTGAGGTCATTCACTGCTTAAAAATGCAGTAAGCTAGAAAACAATACAAGGCCAAATCCTTTTTCACACCACGCACTTTATTTCACAAGAGCACCGTTTCTCAGGGAAAGTACAAGAAGTGCATCCAAGATATCTGTACCTGTCTTATCTGTCAAGAGATAAGAAATTCTTCCAAGTTGCTCTGGAATGGTGCTTGCTTTCACAACGGTTCCAGGAATCTTGGAGTCTTTTCGAATCATCCAGCTGTACACCATCTTCCCCATATCAAGGTTTACACGCAAACTGAAATTAACATAACAACCAATAAGTTTAAAAAACATACTTAAATTATTAACAAATGAATATGTATTATCTTGTGTGTATATACAGTACACACACACAAAACTACACTGTACATTTACACATACACACATATGAAATTATATACAGATGTATTCATGTATGCACATATAAGCCACAAATTCTGATCAGACGTCATATAAATAGCTAATCCATTGACTAAACACCATTAATCAATGAAAAGAGTAACCCTTCTTAATAACCCTAATACATGGGTAATTTTTCTCATAATATTGATGGATTTGTTGCCTCAAGGGGCTGGAGGTACATATTAAGGAGAATATGCAACACTGATTAAAAATGTGGTAGATGAAAGTAGAAATGTAGGTATGGGAACTGTGGAAACATGGAGGCAAATAAAAGTGAAGAGTATTCGGTAAAGATAATAAGAAAAGTATATTGTTAATGAAATGAGACCGGTCTTTACATTAGTGTTTTTTTTTTTTTTAAAAAAACAACAACACTCTATGTCAAGAACTGTAGTAGCCCTATTGTGATTGGCTAATTCTCATTCTCATGGCAGCACTAAGATGAGCAATTTGTTCGTATTAGCTACTTTAAAAATAACACACATTACAGAATATACATGGATTCAGAAAGTATTCAGACTCCTTCGCTTTTTTCACATTTTATTATGTTGCCATCTCCCCTCAAACTGCACAAAACAGTTATTGGTAGACCATTATTAATGAAATCAGATTTGAATTCATACATTCTTAAACATGCTAAACAATTAGGCAATTTATAATTTTCTCTATAGTACTAGGTTGTTGTACCGTGTTAGCCATTATGAATGTAGAGAAAAGCCAAGCAAAATGACACCTTTTATTGGCTAACTAAAAAGATTACAATATGCAAGCTTTCGAGGCAACGCAGGCCCCTTCTTCAGGCAAGATGTAATCAATTTTCTCTACAAATAATAAGGAAAACTCTTACAATTCAAATCTTAACTTAAAAAAAAAAATCACAAACTTCATGAAAATTTCAGACTAGTAATAGCACTGAAACAGAGTGGAATAATAATTGTCCTGTTTTAAGTAATTGGTACATTATTCTTTTAAATTTAAATGCAGATTTTGATGCTATAGATATAGACCATACTATGCTACTACACAGGCTTAATATTTTAGTTGGATTCTTTGCCACTGTCCTTGACTTAAATCTTACTTTTTCAATTACTTTCAATACTTTCAGAAGCCTGAAGACTATTCATTGTCATTCCTGTCTATAGTTGGCATGGTGAATCTTAGGATTAAGTGCTGGGCAATTCCCTTTTCTCTTTATAATTGCATTATCAGATGTAATTCTGAAACATCAACTTTCACTGATATCAAAAGACACTCAGTTGTAATAAATCTCAGGGCAAAATCACTATTTATAGCTGGAATCACATGAGGTGACTGATTTATGCACTAATGGGTTTGAAGAAATATGGGCACACTTAGAATATGGAAATATCTGGTGAACAATGTGCCAGTCCATCATTTTTCCTTAAATACAGGGTTAGCCAAAATGAAGTACCACATTTCTCAAGGTCACTGCGTGAGGTAGAGGCAGCCAAGTGGGTTGGGGTGGGGGTTCCTTTGATAGGCAATCCCTTGTAGTTTTCAGTTGGCAACATGCCTTGGTCTGGTGTGCACCATGCTTTCTCTGCCGATGCATTCTTCAAAAAACAATGAATTCATCATCACTACACAACGCACTTTCTAAACACCTCAGCATTCCTACTAATGGTGACATCCCAAATCGGAAAACAATTCTTCAGTGGGTGGCTAAACTTAGACCGACTGGTATAACATTGAACAGAAAATTTCCAGACCATCCTCGGGGACTGTACAAATGCCTGAAAACATCCAAGCTGTAAGGGCATCAATTTTGCAGTCTCCTAGACGTTCAGCGTGCAAAAATACTTCTGCCTTAGTCATTTCCAAAGCATCTTTCAGGAGGATTCTGCATGAGCACCTTAATTTCCATCCATACAAAATTATGGTAGTGCAGGAACTCACTGAAAGAGACTCCAAGAGCCACAGAAAGTTGTGTGCAAACATTCTGCAAACTATTTATTGAGATGCCATCGTCATGTGCAGCGAAGAGGCATATTTCCATTTCAATGGTTGCGTAAATAAGCAAAACCTTTGCTATTGGGCTGAAACCAACCCTTGTGAACTTCATCAGAGACCCCCCGCACAGTGAGTGTGTTACAGTTTGGTGCACCATTGCAGAATTTGGCATTGTAGGCCCTTACTTTTTTGATGGGGTGGGGGGCGAGCAACAGTCACCATCACTCCAGAACAGTCATGGATGTGGTGGATGCCTGGTTTCAACAGTATGGAGCAACAGCTCATATGGTGCAGAGATCAATGCAAGTTTTGCAGGAGATGTTTCCAGGGAAGCTGATCTCCCTGAGCGGCAATGTCGGGTGGCCTTCACATTCTCCTGGTCTTGCTCTGTGTGATTTCTTTCTTGTAGGGCTATCTCAAGTTTAAGGTATACACACACTGACCTCAAAACCTGAAAGCCCTCAAGAACGTTACTCGCCACAAAATCTCAGCAATTCCCATTGAAATGGCTGAACAAGTCATGCGAACGTTCAGTAATCATCTTGAAGAATGTATCTCTAATGATCGCCACCACCTTGAAGACATCATTTTTAAAACAGTGAAAAAAATCTATTTTGTATACCCTTTCTCATTACAAGATAAAATAAATTTCATTACGACACATTTTTGTAGAATAAATGTTTGAAATGTGTTATTTCTTTTTGGCTCACCCTGTATTTTTTTTTATACAATTTATAAAAGAAAATGCATTTCAAAATATTTATATACAAAAAAAAGAAAAAGTAAACACACTGCTTGTCAATTCTGTGCTGTTCCATATCAGGACATAACTAATAGTTACCTAGTTCTCACCAAGTTCTAAAATACAATAAGACACATTTGCCACCAAGTGACAATCAATACAGAATAGCTTTTATTTTATCATTATTCAATCAACAAAACAATACGTCTACATTCAGTAGCCATGAATTCAGGATGTCAGACCAAAAATAAGATTATTTGAATTATTCAGGTTACTGTACTTTTTCAATATTTATTTGTAATTTAAATAAAAGAGTAGCCACTGTTTTTAAGAAAAGTTTTAATTGTAGACAACTGTCGTTGGTGTAATATTCCAGCTTTGAATCAAACATATTTGAGCTGAATAGATCCAACCCAGTATCGTGCACATTGATTTAGTGTCCACCCAAATATAACAAGGATTTTATAAATGTTTTTCTGACTTTATGGCTGGAATTTTGTCAAAATATGACATTGTTTTAATTGTTGATGATTTCAATATTCATTTCTGCTGTCCAACCTATCCCTTCGTTAAATAGTTTTAAATCTTTTTGACTCTTTAATCTAGAACGTGTTACCCAAACCCCCCCCCCCACACGCACAAAAATTGGGACATACACTCAATTCAGTTTTATCACATGCTTTATCAATTTTTACTATTGAAATAGTGATGTATTTTTTCTGACCATATGCCTTTTTATTTGAGATTTCTCCTCCTTGTTATTCTTCTAAGTTGAATGTTCCAGTGCATTGCCGTCAGTGTATTAATTCCTCTATGGCTGCACCTTTTACTGCTGCCTTTAAAAATGTTGAGTTGTACTTAAACCGCACCTTCTACTATAGTACTGAAAAGCTAACCTAGCTACTTCCTTTCACTTGTCGAAACATTTTGGAAAAGACTAGATATTTATCTGATATTGTTTCAAAGAATCATTATAAACCTGGTGTTCTTTTCAGTACTATTAATGCTGCTCTTAATGCCACAAAAGTCCATAGTTTAGATGCCTCCTCTAACACCTCTGAGAAATTTCTGCACTTTCTTGTGGATAAGATTGCAACCATTAGTGAGCTTATTAGACTCCTTTCCTATGATCCATCAATCTTTTAGCAGGTTAGAGCCTTTATCTCTTTCTCTTCTTGATATCATCACTGGCCATATAAAATTATTAGCCTGCCCCACAGATGCTTTTCCACCTTATCTCTTTATGAAGACTTTTCAGAATATTGGATCAAGCATCCAAGCAATTATCAACAGTAGCCTGGTTACAGGTATCGTTTCAGTTCAATTTAAATATGCTCTAGTGCAACTTTTAAATAAAAAAAAACCTAATTTGGACACCTTAGTTCTTTTAAAGTTTAGACCAATTTCCAAGCTCCAATTTCTGTCCAAACTTCTGGAAAAACCTGTTCTAATACAACTGCAATCTTTCCTTGACAGGCATGATATTTTTGTACCATTTTAGTCAGGCTTTAAAGTCGTTCACTGAGTCTGCTCTCTTAAAAACGTTTTTAATGATTTCCTAGTAGCTACTGATTCTGGTGATTATGCCATCCTTGTTCTTTTAGATATTATAGCAGCATTTGATACAGTAGACCATAATATACTTATTCCCTGTCTGGAGCATTATGTGGGCATTAAAGAAACAACATTGCATTAGTTCCAATTACACCTGTCTGACAGACGTTTTCCTGTCAACATTGGTGACTGTAACTTGTCCTTAGCATCTCTCCACTGTGGAAACCCCCAGAGATCTATCTTAGGGCCTCTCCTTTTTTTATATATATACTCCTCCCCAGGATCCATTTTAAGAAAATATTGTATTTCTTTTCATTGTTATGCACAGAACACCGATACCTATCTGCATTCAAAACAGACAGATAAAAACCCTTAAAAAACATTGTTGGACTTCTTAGAGGACATCAAAGCCTGGATGGCCTTAAATTTTCCAAATTTAATGAGAGTAAAACTGAGGTTCTCATTTTTCGACTTAGTGGGAACCAGCGATTCCCCCTTGGAACCTTTTGTTAAGTCCTCCACAAGGAATTTCAGTGTGTTTATGGATAATGATTTTAAAATGGACAAATTAGCTCAGTGATAAAGTCAAGCTTTTTCCAACTAAGAATTTTATCTAATGTCAAGCCCTTTTTATCATTTGATGATTCTGAGAAAGTTATACATGCTAACTTTGGGGTCAGTCAGGCTTCCTTCTTCTGCCTTTAGCTGGTACAAAACATTGAAGCATGTCTCTTAACAGGCACCAAGAAGGGTGACCATATCACCCCAATACCTGCATCCCTCCCATTGGCTTCCAATATAGTTTAGGTTCAAATCTTTACTTTCAAATTTATAAAAGTATTGTCCCCCATCTACCAAATTGACCTGATTATTCCATGCACCCCAGCAAGGTCTCTCAGGTTGGCTGATCTGTTTCTACTGACTGCTCAAAAGGCTAAGCTAAAACAGAGAAAAGACCAGGCTTTCATTGTCCTGGCTCCGAAAATGTTGAATGGTTTATCCCTGAATTTTAGGATGGCCCTTTCACTGCCTGTTTTTAAATTGCATCTTAAAAATGTACTTTTTTCCGTAGCTTTTAAATCAGTTTGAGAGCTGTTTGTTTACTCTTTGTCCTGATTTTAACATTGTCTGCCATTTGTTTTATTTATTGTTATTTAAATTTTTACTTTTCGTGTTACCTGGTATATGGATTTGTACAGCACTGTGAGTTCAATTCCCACCATTTTAAAGTGCTTTATAAATAAGCATGAAATTAAATTAATTACTCACCTGATTGGAATGATGTTTGAAAATAGAAGTAAGAAGCGAAAGATTTGAAGGTACCAACGTCCAGCAAAATGCTGCAGTGCTACCATGACTAAAGACACAACAATGAGTGCACCAAAGAGGATTTTGGTGAGGCAGTTCACCTCCAAATCAAAAAGGCCAATCTATAAGTAAAGAAAGCACAGAAATTTACTTTAAGTGTATGTTAGCAATTTACAGCTTACTAATACATAACCTTGCTTTTCAGGAGAGTTCAAAAGCAAGTTTAACATCAAATTACAATTTGTGTAATGTTTTTTAACAGTTACAGTACTTCCAAAATATCCAAATTTGTGCAATAATAAAGATGAAATAATACTTTATTTGTTGGTGGAATAATATTTCAGTAGAAGAGGAAAAACGTAAACACAGTATGAACAATAGTTATATTTTTGTATATTAATCAATCAAAGTAATTTGTCAAATTTAAACCTAAAAAGGCAACTTTCTGAAAGCAACCAAATTACATTTACAAATACTAAACATACTAATGAATTCATAAAGACAAACAAAAAAACTAAAGTATTACCAATATTGTATTTAACATATTTGACAGTTTATCAATTTTAAATTAATACTCTCAACAACACTAGTATTAAACAACAATACTTAAATAATTAAAAATGAACTTTAAAACAATTATTTTAACTAATTTATTAGTATTAATTAAGTATTACTAAGATTCTTCTTCTTTCGACTGCTCCCGTTAGGGGTTGCCACAGTGGATCATCCAAAATTGTTGTTTCTCATATTGATTTGGCAAAATTTTACACTGGATGCCCTTCCTGACGTAACCCTCCCCATTTATCCGGGCTTGGGACCGGCATGAAGAAACACACTGGTTTGTGCATCCCCTGTGGCTGGGTTCCAAGTATTACTAAGATACTGAACATCAATTACTGCCAGTGTCCTTGTATTTTAGTTGTTGTATTAATGTATTAAATTATTAATGACTGGACATGTTTAATTATTACTACTACCACTACTATTATTGTTAATAGGTGACATTGGAAAGTTAAGAAATTAAATATTGGTCATTGTTGTTACCAAATATTAAAAAAACAAAGACGACAACAATTTTATTAACTATTAATATCTGGACAATGGAAGGTAAACACTAACAACTACACAGTATGTAAATGACTGCACAAACAAATAAAAAATCACAATACATTGAACTGATACACTAAGAAACTGTATAAAAAATGTACAGAATCAAAAATTTAATTAGGTGATTTAGATGAGCACACTTTATTTGAATATGAAAGAAAGGACTATTTAAAGTGATGCTGAGCATGAATGTCTATGTAGAAAAATATACATAAAAAGGACATGGTCACAAGACCAAAAATAGAGACTCGTCAAATTCAATGGAATGTGTGGATCACAGAAAAATTTTATTTGATTTTATATTCTTTAAAGGAATGTGAAGGGTCACATAAAAAGACTATTTCATCCGTTAAAAATAATCTGGAGTGCAGACAACTTGCAAAACAAGAAAGTTTATAAATTGGGTTTAGACAAAGAAAAGATTACATTACAATTGGATATTATTAATACATATCATGGATTTTCAGAACCAATCAAACATAGTAAAGTGGTGAGAGCAAGCAAAAATTCTGTAGAATTTATTGTTAGAAGAATATAACACAAAACATTACTGTTATTCATAAAATACTAATCAATGGGGAGGGCAAGAAGAACCTAGAGTTAAAATAGTTACTTTCTTTTGCCATTACTGCCCTTGATATACTGAGATTATGATGATGACACAATAGGATGCAGAAGAAGAAAAAATGAGAATATGTCGTGAATAACTGAAGAAAGTATTGAGAAACAGCTAGGTTTTGTGCAAGGAATGAGGTAAATATTACCTTTAATGGAGGCTAAGAAAAGCAATTAATAAGACCTTTTGATTAGCTCATTTTAGACAACTAAAAATGAAGATTAATGCCAAAGCAAGGATATATAACACAACTGTTCTATCTGTAGAGTATATGATCAGAAAACTGAAGAAGTCTACTGTTGATAACTATTACTTACGAACACAGACAATGATAAATGAATACGTCTTATACAGTAAATGGTAGGTTATAACCAATGTTCCTTCTAAACTGTATAGGCATACAGCTTGAAAATTGATCCATCCAGCAACTTTTTTTTAGTTGTAGAAAGAATGTGTGCTCACTCTGACCCAAAGATTACAGGAACAAATATTATAAATAAAGAATCCCTTTCTACTTCACAGAACATACAGGATTTCTGGGAAAAGAACAACTGAAAATATTAACAGAAACAAGATAAGCAGAATTTAACATCAGGTTAAGTTAGATATTTATTCTTTCTGGAAAAGTAACAGAAGCATGTTAATAATATGCAGATATAATACATTTTAATATTATACAGATAATGTCATGTTATTAAAATCCAAATTAAAATAAACAAATTTCTACAATTGTTTTCTGAACTTTGATTTTTTTTTTTAAGTTTTCTTTTACAACTTATAGCTTATTCAATTACATTACATATTTATTAAGTGCTATATCTTTCGTAAACCTCTAAAATGAAGTAAACTGTGCTTTCATGCTAATAATGTTTGTAAACGTATCTGTGGTTTGCTATAACTGGTCCCACAAAGTGCACTGATTCATGGTGTGCAAACTATGCCTTGTCAGACATACTGTTTCCATCTATAATAAATAGTTACAAGTTAAATATTACTTTTTAATTTTCATACCACTCCGATTTGAAGCAATCTATAGTAAAATAAATGCTGCAAAGATAGATTGCTGCTCTCTGCCACCAAAGAATGAAATAAGCTGGCTTAAAAAAATTTTACTGAAGGATGGATGAACTTAATAAGCTGACATCAAGCAGGGGACCTCAGAATAGTAAAAACATTAATAATAATGATAATGTTTTATTACATATTAGTGAAGTATGAAGCAACAATGAAAACTAAAATAAAAGTGGCCACATAACCTTAAAATAATAAACAGTGGTAAATTTTATAACACTTTAATAAGGAAAACATTGCTCATTTATGTTTAGGGGTATTTTCAAGATGTATTTAATGTTAAAATTTATGGATTTTAATAAGCCACGTCTACTCAGAAAACAAAATGTGTCTCAGTTACAACCTAACAGAAATGAAAAAAAAAGCTAAAAACATTTCACAAAAACTTAATAGTTAAAAAACTTACAATATCAATTTGCAATTTACATGGGCAAATTAAATAAAAATGTTCATGTAACATACGAATCACAATAAAAAAAGCACACACCTTATTTCTAGGGTTTGATGTGTTCATTACACTTCGCAGCTCTTTTCCAGTGTAAATAACAACTCCAACAACAGTACCTAAAAATTTGGAGAAAACAAAATCCAATAAAGTTCAAGTTCTTACTCATGTCAATCAAGTAACAGTTACATACTGCATCAAGCCAAAATATTAACTACTGTTCAAAACCTCCACTGTTACAAGTGACAACATGCAAAGAGTGATACATACAAATAATATTTGCTTAATGCTCCAACCCAATCATTTGTATCATCTCAAGACCTCTTATAAAATTAAATATGACATTTATATATTTCCATCAAAACTGATTAAAAATAAACAAATCAACATAATACACAGGGTAGTACGGTGGCGCAGTGCTAGCATTATTGCCTCGCAGTAAGGAGACCTGAGTTCGCTTCCCGGGTTCTCCCTGCATGGAGTTTGCATGTTCTCTCCGTGTCTGCGTGGGTTTCCTCTGGGTGCTCCAGTTTCCTCCCACAGTCCAAAGACATGCAAGTTAGGTGCATTGGCGATCCTAAATTGTCCCTAGTGTGTTCTTGGTGTGGGTGTGTGTGTGTAGCCCTGCGGTGGGCTGGCGCCCTGCCCGGGATTTGTTCCTGCCTTGTGCCCTGTGTTGGCTGGGACTGGATCCAGCAGACCCCCCATGACCCTTTGTTAGGATAAAACGAGTTGGACAATGAATGACTGAATAACATAATACACTTAATTTCACAAAAGAAAAATTATAATTTCAACTTTTAATGCAGCAAGAGAGTACAGAAAATATTAAATTGGAGTTTCATCATTTGTTTATACTATACTACCTGTAATACTACTGTAATATCTACTCTTCATATTCAAAAATGAATAAAAACGGATATCCTTAAAAACATAAAAAAGAACATATTTACCAAATTAAATACATATATTTTCTGCATCTCTCTTGGTATATAATTATATTTTTGCACATGCATCAGGCATAAATAAAATTTAAAATTAAAGGGTAAGGTTGTGCAAGAATCAGTCTCAAAATAACAATCCATAATTATGCAGCCATCAGTGAAACACACTCTCATACTGCTTACATCAGTTTCAAAAATGTTCTCAAACTTGAGACATTTATTTACTTCAATCTTCTCTAAGACCTCTAACTGACATTTATGCTTCTCTTAAGATGTCTAGCAACAAAAGCTAAAGTGAAAATGAGCAATAATAAAATCATCAGTAGTATTTTGCTCACACTTCTCTTAGAATAATATTCCAGCATTTAATGATGAATAAATGTAAAGACTGAATTGGAAACTAAAGACTGACTAGTATCTATCTGCACAATGTTCCCACATTTACCTAAGGTCCTTTTGTGTTAATCTATTCTGCCAGCAAATATCTCCAAAAGCTCAAAATAATTATTAATGAAAGTTTCTTAGCTTTTGTTCGAATAGCATGCCTTTATTTTGCACGTTCTTTAGCTATATAATATTTGTAATTATTATATTGAATTGTTGCTATTAAATAAAATCTTGGTTTATAGGAATATGAAATGAACTAACTTTTGTTACAAGGTTTATATATGTAACAAAATACAACTCTTTGGCTGGGAAGTTAGATCTGCTCCAATGCGGGCAAAAAAATCAAATTACAGGTAAATGCTCTATATTGTCTATCATTTTCTTTTTAAAAATATCAAATGTAAATTACTTTCTTCAAAAGGAAAAACTCAAGCAAGTATGATGAAAGCAGTAGTCTAATGGAATGCATCATGATGTTGCGAAATATCTGTAATCTGAACTACCTGCTCGTGTCAGTCATACCTCCTTCTCACATTTTTTTTTCCTAATTTTAGCTCCTCTAACCTATTCTCACAGGGAGAAGTGACCCTTGTAATCTATGTAAGCACAAACATAGACAGACGATTCCAGGAAATTCGCGCCTCGAGGAAAGACAGCACAATGCCCAATTAGCATGCTTTAGAAAAACCAAAATGATCTCTTTATGACTCATATTAGATATGATTAACTGAGTTTAATGCCAGAACTATCTATTTTTCACTACTTAGTTTTATTTTTGCAAAAGGATTTATACATTCTGTGGAGACAATTTATTTATTTAAAACTGTTCATCTCTCATAAAATTAACAACCACATATATGGGAAAACATAAAACTTAAGATTTATTGGCTGTGGATAAATGTCATCATACAGCTTGTTACCAAAATGCTTTTTCCATATAAATCTTGTGTACCATTGAAATGCCTTACCCTAAAATGAAAATTAGGGTAAACAAACAGTAAACACACCTTGGGTGAAGAATTTCTGAAATACTAGTAAAGTGGAAAGGATTTACCAGAAGCAATGACTGTGCTCGCCCATAAGGTATTCTCAATACTCAAGCTTTCATTCACTGGGGGATCACCATCCTCCTGAATAATTAGAGAATCCTTGTTATATAAAATAACATCAGGAAATTGATTAAGCATTAACATGCATCATGTGAGTGAAAGATAAGAAAAGTTCTAAGACCAATAAAAGCATTACATTAAAAAAATAAAGATGTGTCTGTTATCGAAATGATAATTGTCCCTACATTATGACTGCTATTTACACCTCTCCCCAAATTAGTGAATTTAAAGAGCTGTTTCCAGGTCAGCAGAAAGCCACTATCATAGGGTAATGTTGCTGATCGATATGTTCTTTAATGGAATATCTTCAGTTCAGCATCAACTATTATATAGCTGCACAATAAAAATACACATTTGCAGCCAAATAATTCTACTTGATGAATTAACCATCTTTCATATTATTCTTTATTCTGTTTCTCAGCATTATCAAGCAATCCCTTTTTCCCTTCTCATATCTGAGTTTACTTTTTTTAAATACATCTCGTACCTTTAAATGTGAATGAAGACAGACATCGGCTGCTCTTTTTTTCCTCAAAATTACTACTAATGCGTATTGTCATCTATCGAGCTGGAGTGTGGAAACAAACTGCTGTATATAGTATAGAACATGTCATCCATCCATACATACTGTATATCATCTTCCCAGCTTATCCAGCTTTGGACTACATGAAGCTAGTATATTATATTATATTATTAGTAGTAGTAGTATATTATATTATAGTATATTGTAGATCACAAGGTACAATAACACACATACAGGCATCCATCTACCATGGAATTTAAAGCTGTCAATTACCCTAACATGCTTATATGTGTAATGTAGGAGAAAAATCATTACAAAACCTTGATAAGGAAATGTGCAAACTACAGAACCAGTGCAAGTGCCTGGGAAAACAGGATTGTATATTGCTGAAAAGTAGCATACACTGAAATACTAAACAAACATACTACAGTATACCCATTTTAATAGTGCTCAAGTGGTAAAGCATCTCACACCCTAGATACGTGAATACAATTGTTTCAATTGCAACTGCTTAGTGTTGAATTCTCAGAAGTCACTGTTATAATTTTACACTTCACCTGTTGCCAGAAAACACAAGTTCATGACATCCTTCAATTAAGTAGGGAGTGCCATGTAGTAAAATATATATACTGTATGCTGATTTACTTCTAACTCTGAAGAGATCTAGATGGTGTTATCTTTTTTATTTCCAGCCCATCTTTCCTCAAATACACTACACAGCTTTAGTAGGTCAGTCTCTACTACATACTCCAAATAAAATACTTACTCTGGTGAAGGTCCCAACAAAGCTATGTATGTCAATATTTGGTTCTTCTGCATAAACATAAGATCTGATTTGGAGAAGGTCCTGTTAAGAAATGTATTAAAATCATTTACAGCAGTATAAGAATTGGTAAAAAAGTATTAGCATGCTGTGGTTTGAACAATTTTCATAATAACACAGTTCTGAAACATGATTTGAGCCGTTCAGAAAAAAAAAAGCTCCCATATCTTAACCCTATTATAAAGTCTTAAAGAGTCTTTTAAGCACAGAAATCTGATAAGAATTTGTATTATTCACCTTAAATAAGTTCAAAATGTATAATTTGCAGATTTAATTAAGCTTAATGTCTTTTCCAGAAGATATTAAAATACAATACAGAAATGTAGTGACACACATCTATGTTCCTAACGTTATGAGAAAACAAGTGAAACACTGGTGCATCCAAAAGCCACCAAACAGGTCACTTTCCAGGGTTGCTTTCCACCTTGCAGTTAGTGCTACAGTGATAGGCTCTGGCTTCCCATGACCTTAACTTAAAGCAGATAATCAGGTTAAGGAATGAATAGGTAGAGGGATGAAAGATACAACATACTTTAAAGGCACTGCATGAACCACGGTGTTTCTTGCATTTACTTATTAAGTATTCTGCATATTGTAATTTTGTTAATTCTATTTATAGTAATTTAAACATGTCTTGTCAAGCAGCTTGGCTCCTGTTGCAAGGGATGTATAATTAAATAGTTTAGAGTTACTGATTTACTACTTGCATATTTAGCACAATTATTTTGAAAGGCTGGGACAATTAGGCGCAAAGCTCTGTATCTGATTTTGTTAAAACTTTGTAGGTGAATTTTGAGCTGCTCCAGACAAAAACCATGAACAACTTCAGCATCCCCTTAAATTACAGACATTAATTTCCATATTTCAAATATTACACAAAGGTGTAGACAATTTGGTTGAAAAAAAAGCAGACCACTTTAGAATTTTACAAAAAAAAAAAAACCTACTGCAGATAATAACTAAGAAAAATACCAGAGAACTTTGAATTTATCAGCCTAATAAATAGGCAATGCTGCATCAATCTTAACATTTAAATTAAATCTAAAATCCCATTACATATTCATTACAGCTTCCCTATTTAGTCCAGTTAACAATACAGTTAAGACAAACATAGAGTCTTAAAGTGAATGTTCTCCTCAACCTTACTGAACAATATGGAAGTAACAGGTAATAGCATCTTTGGTGACAATGAATCCTCAGAACACCTTTTGACCCCACCAAACCATGGACACAAGCATGTACCTCACTGCATTGTAGAATTCACAAAAAAGGCCCTAACAACCAGTGCTCTTACAAGACTTAGTTAAGGTAGTGTTTCATATTGTCTTTTAAATCTCCCTAAAGGGCATTCATTTCCATTTTGAAATGTTTGCTGTAGTGTAAACTGACCATTTGCAGTTGTAAACTTGTAAATTACATTACACACTGAGAAACTTTAAAAACCTAAAAGAATGTACCAACTAAAAAAATGTCTACTCTGGTGTGAAAAAAATTGAAACAACAAGTGATGTTGCTAAAACTAATGGATCTGGAAGGCCCAAGGCCACCTTTTGCAGGAAAGACCACTACTTAAAATTAAAGCACTATGTCTGGTGAAGACCATGGACTGCTCATCACCTGACTAATACCATCCGTACAGTGAAGCGCACACACACATACATATATAACACATATGGGGACCCTTAGGGTACAAAACTCTGCTTAACTAGAAATCAGACTAGGGATTTAAGAACAGTATAATTATATGTTTGTACTTCCATAATCTAGATGTGTTTGAAAAACTGAGTGGATGCTAATGATGATACTATACTATTATAATCATGTACCCAGATGCAAATTTACTTTCAAGTCTATAAAATATTTATGTCGATTTGTTTTGTAGGTGCCCTGACATTTAACAATTGCTAATTTCACATTTATTATTTTCTTATTTTGTAATTCTTCATAACATTGACAGTGATTTTTAAACACCATGTATCTGCTGGTTTTCATTGTCTTACTGTTTAATTAACACATATTCCTAATGAAGCTGGATGCTTTCACTTTATTGGTCCTGAAAGTTCCAACTGGTTTTATTTTCTCCAAGATATTTAGTAAAATTGTGAGTGTTTTATGGCACAGCATTTTCTCTAATTATACACAATAAAGATGAGTGCAAAAACACAAAACCTGTGTCTATGATGAGAAGATTCAGCCACAATGTCCCTAAGTCCAGAAAACATTAATATGAGAAAAAAAAAAAAAAACACAACACAAACCAATTGGATTATTGGGAGGCTACTTCTTCTGTACTTAAAACAATAATCAATTTTTATCTCTAGTAAATCACAACTATTAAAACATGAACTATTTTTGAACTATTTCTTTATTCATAATGAACTGATGTCTTTGGTTAGCAGTGCAATTATAACTATACAGTATGGGTATTTTGCACGTATTTTGGAGCTTGGAATCATATTTACGTTTAAGTCACAGAGCAATTAGTGATTCAGCCCATTTTGACAGTCATATGATTAAACTAAATATCTATCTTTACAAATTGATATATCTATGGAAGCAAATACACACTCCTGAAACTTCTGCTGCTACTTTTTAAGAAGTTCACAAAGCACTGTTAAGAAATTATTTTAATTTATATACCCTATTCCATACAGCTACAAACTAAAAGCATAAGAGAAAGCTACTGTCTAAAGATGAAGAAGACAGTATATCACAGATCCTGATGGGGAAAAAATAAATAAAAGCAACTTGCACTCCAAAGAGAGCTCTATCTCTTGTACACAACAGAAAATGTGAAATTATTACTTAAAAATCACACCACATGTTATGAACTTGGAAAAGCAGCACTCCAGATTAAAACAAAATATAAAAGAATCCTCAAGGACTAGAACAGAAATCAGTACCACAGACTCAAAAACATCAAAAGATAAATACATTTAGGGAATACTGAAATGCTGAAAAAGATGTTATGTTCTTTTGAGAACAGCTAGGAAGGCACTCAATTTCCTTAGTAACTTAGATACATACTATCTTCAAACAGATGTATAAATAAGCAGGATAAACCTGGAATCCTCTTCAGAATCTAAAATGTCATTACTGCACAACAAAATGGAAACGATGCAGGTACTGATTGGTATTTGTTAGATAGAATCAGTTTCATCAAAGATAAATAAAAAATAAATAAATTGTGCTCTGTTCCCTGAAAACTGAATCCAGACAGAATAATTTTCCCTTATTTCACATAATCAATCTGGGCTCAATAAGGACAGACAATAACTATTGAATTGATAACATATGTTTAATATATAAAATTTAACGTCTATCTGTCTGTCTGCCCGCTTTTCATGAGAGAACTACTTAACAGACTTAGATTGTTTTTTTTTTCTATAATTTGCTTGAACATTCTGGTTTATTTTGCAACTTCACTCATTGTACCAAGTATCATAGTTTGCTTACGGCAGCGATTTATTTGTGGAATTCCGAGAGACAGGCTGTGGGCTGAGGGGAGGGAAAAGCAGGACCTCAGGAGTCGTGAGCTGAGTGGGGCTGTTCTCACTCATGCACCAGCCTCTGTTCGAGCCAGTCTACCTCTCGCCATCTGGTGGAGCGTACCTTGCATCAGCTTAGCTAGCGATACCTGTTTGTTCAGCAGACAATATCAACTACAGATTGTTAACGAGTAAAGTTTGACGTTTGAGAGTGAGAGATCACAGCTACATGTGTTTTAGAGTTACAGTTCTCTTCGCAGGATGTTTCCGTTAGACTTTACCCGTCATCACAAGACAAACTTGAGATGGATGCGTGCTTTAACTGCTCATCTATCTGAAGTGAAGTCGCCAAGCTGTCACTGACTCTCAGTATCCACACCTTTTTGTTCAGGGATTGATCCACAAGATTTTCCCAGCTACTACTTGAAGTGAGGAACGGTTCCTTACAGACTAGGGACAGCGATATTGAAATAAATGATAATTTGTGCACCTCACTTCAAGATCTGAATGAACTTAATACTGCTCTATATCGGGACATGCCTTCGATTCTAGATTGTCTTCTTTCTTAGTTTGGACAATGTTCTATCCTCTCTCCAAAAAACAACATTGTTGATAAAATTAATCAATTGGTTCTCAAATTATTTGACAGACTCTCTCGGACATACACTTCAATAAATACCATTTTGGAAGACAGCAAATCAATTCATTATCAAACAGCATTTTTAAAATCCATGAATCCTCCTCACATGCCGTCCTACAACTTAGCATTGAAAGTAGGACTACTGATTATCCTTTTGAGAAACCTGAGCCTACCCAAACTTTCCAATTGTACCTGTATCCAGGTCTGTCAGACATCAGAACAACATTATAGAGGTGATAATCATCACAAGCTGTGTCATTGACAAGAGACCTTTATAGTGTTGATTCCTCGCATTCCTCTAATCACGACAGACATGCCCTTTCAATTCAACAGATTACAGTTCCTGGTAAAGCTTTCCTTTGCAATGTCAATTAACAAGGCTCACGGACAGACGCTCACGTTGGCTAGGGATGATCTTAGCTCACCATGGTTCTCATATGGTCAGCTTTGCGTCGCTTTATCCTAGGTTAGTTCCCCAACAAACCTATATCTCTTTGACCAGATAGCAAAACAGTATATCAACAGGACCCGATGGCAAAACAGTACTGTATATCAACAGGCCCTTAGACAGAAAAGCTATCATCAATTCTTCTCAATACAAATTTATTTTTTTTTTATTTTTTTTTTTTAAATAGATTTTTACAGTTTGTCCTGTTTCACTACCACATGGCTGGAGCCGCAGGGGACAACTAGTGTTTAATATAATAATCATGCTATTTAAATCTGAATCCCATTACAAATTGCTTTCTATAGATACTGAAAAGGCACAAGCTTAACTACCAAAGGACTGACTCTCAACAAAAACTATAAATTATTTTTCTTTTATGCTGTTCAAGTGGTACCTATCAAGAAAGCGGTCTATGGCTATTTTTACTTTATCGTTTACGAAGAACAGGGAAATTATTGTAAACGTCCAAAAAATGTCATGCTGAGACTGATGAATTTCCACGTTTTAGACCTCTCTGACTTTTTGGTATACAAAGTATGGGGAAGGAATTAGAATTCTCCAAAATTTCAATTTTTGAGATTTTGATGAATCTCAACATATTAGACTCCCTGAGTCTGAAAATGATATTTTTGGAATTATGTGTGTGTGTGTGTGTGTGTGTGTGTGTATGTAAACACGATCACGATAACTCGAGTACGCTTTCACTTAGTTCAACCAAATTTTGCCTACAAGTATTAGGTGCAAAACAGATTTCTATCAACTTTTGTGCTATTTTTGATAACCAGAAGTGCTTCTTTACCTTTTTATTCATGCAGCTATAGAGTCCAATTTTTTCAACTTTACTTTTATAATTGTTCAATATATTGTTAATTTGATTTGTTGCTGATGGTTATTAAATGTACAAAATACAGTGAACCCTCGTTTATCACGGTTAATCCGTTCCAGACTCTACCGTGATAAATGAATTTTCGCGAAGTAGGATTCTTTATTTATAAATCGAATATTTTCGCAGTTAGAGTATAGAAAACCTGTTTACGACCTTCTAAATATGTTTTTTAACATTATTAGAGCCCTCTAGACATGAAATAACACCCTTTAGTCACCATTACACTCGTATTACCCAATATATTAGACAAAATAAGAAAATAAGACATATTAGACGTTACAAATATCATACTAGGCGCACTCGCCTTTTAAGGCGACCGACTTATATCCTCAATTTTTGTGCGCTCCATGTTTACATCAGGCATGTAAGTGTAGGGAATGAGAACATCAAAGTGCCCATTCATAACATCTCCTGAAAACCTAAGTTTTTTTTTTATCCCCTCAAGTTCCTGTCCAAAGTCGTACAATGTCAGCCCGAATCTGTACCGCTAAAGACAGAGGTTCATGCACTAAATAAGCTATAGATGAGAATAAGCAAGCACCATCTCCCCTGATATTTACTACGCTGTGAGACATTTGTACTCCATCAACATTATTTCTAGAGACATAATTTTGTCTATTTTTCCAGCGCATCGCGCACAAAAGCAAGAGAACGATGAGAGCACCAGAACTCTGCTCACATCGCGTTGTTTCGTACCTCAAGCCGCAAGTAGTAAGTATGTAATAAGCGGAATACCACTACACTTGGCACTCACGGGACGGAAGGACAATCCCGAACGCTTTTATATAGTAGATTATTGTACTGTACATTTAATTGCACACAACCACTAACCTATGAAGGCACGACCTCAGTAGGAGAGTCTTTAGAGGTGGTGCAGTATCTTCAGCAGGTGAGTTGTTGTCTTCAGTGAAGAAGTACTAGGAGTAGGCAGTGGGTGCCTGGGTGCGCGGCTGAAGAACATCTTGATAGGCAGTTGCTGGCGCTGTATTTTCATAGGCATGAGGAGGCTTTTGTAGGGTATTGCCATCTTTAATCATATCCAAGAGTTTCACCTTCTCCTGGATAGTAAGCAACTTCCTCCGGCGCTTAGTTTTATTGTCAGAAGGCTTAGAAAAAGCAGCACATTTAGGAGCCATCGTAGGGCTTAGATAAAAGTTCTCAAAAAGCGCATGCGTAGTGACGTAAGCGTGTATGAGAAAACAATCGCGCTAGAGTGAAGCCGCGAAAGTCGAAGCGTGATATAGCGAGGGATCACTGTATAATCTTTGTCTTGCAGTTTACTCCTCAAATATCCATACCCATATCGGAGTATATGAGAAAGTCTAGGGGTGACCAAGTCAAGCCAAGTTGGGGAGTAGGGATGGATACCGGTGTCCGGTGACATTGTGGAACCGGTGCTGACATGAACGGTAGTAACCAGACTGAAAAGCAGCGCACAATTCGGTGCTTCATTTCGGTGCTTTTTTCCCTGAGAAATCTAGCCAATCACTTCCTTTCCAAGGATAGTAGGCGGGCCCAGGTATGTACGGGTTTTTTTTTAGAGCAGAGCTAAAATGCCGAAGCTGAAGCGCTCGAGAGTGTGGCTGTACTTCACAGCAAAAGATATAAACTCAGCAGCCTGCAACAAATGCTTAAAGGTAATAATGTGCAAAGGAGATAACACCTCAAATCTAATGAAACACATGGCGTCGCATGGCGTTTTTTTAAAAGCCGCAAAATGCACCGCATTTGATAACTTGCAGCAAGACATCACACCGAGCACATCTACTGCGGGTGTGGTGCCTGTTCTCGGAGTTAGCAACATCCAAGAACCCGAGGAGGAGAGTCCGGCCCCTAGCCCTGCCAGTGTAGCAGAAATGATAACTGATGATGATGATGGCAGCAGCACCCGTTCTTCTCTGGGTGAGTAGCTTAATGTTGTTCGTGCAATTTACGTTGAGTAGGCTAACCACGTTATTACATTAATGCATGTAAGGTGAACTAGCAAACACCGTCGTAGTTACATGCGGCTGTCTTCTTGTTTGATGGCAGATACTCCCTTCACCCTGGCCAAAAAGGCTAAAATGACGAAAGAAAAAGAGGACGAAATTCATAGGGCAGTGACAAAATTTATAGTCAAAGATCTCCATCCATTTTCAACGGTGGAGTCACCATCATTCAGGTGAAAAATGTTGTATTACTCTTACATAAAAAAAATAGACTGTATAATACTATAAAGGTTAATATGTTCATAGCTGCTTAGCTTTGTAAGTCTTCTCTAAATATTATAAGTAAACTATATTTGAATAAAAGGTGAGCTATATGTTTTTATTTTTTATCTGGAAGAAAAAAAATAATGAAAATTCAAATGTATTTTCTGTTTATTCTGGGAACTGGTTTATATGTTTTATTTATTTTATCCGAAAAAAAGAATTAAATTTCAAGTCAAAAACACTTTCTTTTTTAAATTTGTTTTTTGTTTTTGAAAGAGTTTTCTCTTGTGCTGGGCATGCCATCAGCCAAGAGCGATGCCGTATAGCTCCAGAAAAGGCTAATATGATTATCTTCTGGCAAAAAAAACTGCTAAACATCACAGGTTTCATGACAAAGTTTGTGTTTTCAATTGTTTAAGCACTGGTTCCAACCTAAGAAGTTATGTTTTATTGACAGAAAGGGCTAGGTTTGTTATAATTTTGTTTAAAAAAAATTACTGGGAAAAATAAAAACGCAAGAGGTTTTTGGACGAAGTTTGTGTTCTTTATTTTTTTAAGCACCGGTTCGAGCACCGTTTAAGCACCGGCACCGTTTCAAAAGTACCGTTTTGGCACCGGTATCGGATAAAACCTAAACGATACCCATCCCTATTGGGGAGCATGCACCAGTAAAGTGAATTGCCACACCCACCACACGATTAAACAGCTCGGGGTCCTGGATGGCAACCCCCAGGCAGACACGCGGTCCAGTCCCACCCTCCGGAAATGACCTTCTATCTGCCGCAGTCAGGTGTTACGTGGGCAACCCACAAGAATCCTACAAGCTGGATCACCCTCTGGGAATTGCGCCACATGGCCGTAGTGCCGTAACTGATGCTCCCCCACAATGCAAGTAATGTGCCTTATTCGGGACTCCATGAGCAACTGCTCATTTGACAAAAAGTCAAATAAATGGTAGCCAAGGATTTTTGGGAGAGACAAGACCAAAGGAGTTCGGTCTTCATCTCAGGTCACTGGATAGCATCCATGTCTCGCACCCTTATAGCAAGACAGAAACCTCCAGGACTCTGTAGACTTGGACCTTTGAACTTTTGCATAGATATCAGGAGTGCCACACACCCTTTCTAGTGACCTCATGACCCTCCATGCTCTCTTTGCAGACAGACACACTGCTGATGGCTATGCCTAAGAGGTCATTAAAGGGCAGGATCTTGGTTTTTATACAGAACACTCGCAAGCCCAGACACTCAGTGTCCCGATCAGAGCCTCCATTGACTCTGTGAAGATCACAGCATCGTTAGCAAAGTCAAGATCAATGAATCTTTCTTCACCAACAGATGCCCCACAGCCTCTGGACCCCACAACCTTGCCCAACACCCAATCCATACAAGCACTGAACAGAGTAGGAGCAAGAACACACCTCTGACAAACCCCAGAATCAACTGGGAAAAAGACAGAGGTTCTGCCTCCACTCTGCACAGCACTCACACTACCAGTGTACAGGCTGTTCATGATATCCAGTAGCTTTGAGGGGATCCGGCAAACCCTGAGGATGTCCCACAGGGTAGCTCGATCAACTGAGATGAATACTTTACAAAAATCGATTTCTTAGGTGTAAAAACCAGACTGCTCCAAGGTGAGCAAGTGATCACGGATCCTATTGAGGACAGCCTTAGCAAGGACCTTAACCGGAACCGAGAGCAGTGTTATCCCCTTGTAGTTACCGCAATCCAGGCCATCACCCTTCCCTTTTTAGATAGGGATGACAAGTCCCATTTTCCAGTCAGTTGGGATGATGCCAGTCTCCCAAATGGAAGCAAAGATTGTTTGTAATGCCAGAAGGACAGATTAGATGGTTCACAGCTAATTGGAAGATCAGCCTCAAGAACTGTGGACCCAGAGATATTCAATGTCCTAGCCGGAGAAAAGAAAAAGTAGCCAGTCCAGCGAGTCAAAACTGCAGTGTCATTCATAAGGACCGCTCCATCAGCCGCCCTGAACTGTGACTCTCTGAGGAACAGATTCAGATGTGCATAACAACTTACGCCGTATCATGACAATGACAGCTGCCACGGCTGGTGCGTCTCTGTTAACGTCATCCCAGCCGGTTCGTTTCGCGTTGATAAATGCCAGATCGGTCGTGAACAAAACTTTCATCCTGAAAGACTTTTTTCTTTCTAATGGCCTGGATTTTTTATGTACCGCTGAAACCTGGATTTAACGGTGACAAAGAGGAGTTGAGACTGGTACAGAGGGAGCTGAAATCTAAGATTGCAGAGGGGAAAGACTGCTACAGGAGGAAGCTGGAAAGCAAACTCCAAGAAAACAATCCCAGAGAGGTGTGGAATGGAATGAGGGCCATTACTGGCTTGAAACAAAAGAGAGGTGTTGGGATGGATGGAGATGTGGAATATGCAAACAATCTAAATCGGCACTTTAATAGGTTTGACTCCCCTACGTCTCCTCCCCCCACACTCAGCTCTTCTCAATTTCTCCATTCTCCTCCCTCCTCTCCTGCCCGCACAGCTTGTCTCTCTCCATCTCTCTCAGCTGATGACATTAGAAGGGAACTGTGTAGACTTCATCCCAGTAAAGCTGCAGCTGATGGCATCAGTCCCAGGCTGCTCAGGTGCTGTGCTGCCCAGCTGTGTGGAGTTCTACATCTGATCTTCAACAAGAGTCTGAAACTGCAGAGAGTCCCGTCACTCTGGAAAACATCCTGTCTGGTTCCAGTCCCCAAAAAGAACCACCCATTGTCCCCCAGCGACTACAGGCCAGTAGCTCTGACTTCATACGTTATGAAAGTGCTGGAGAGACTTCTCCTGAAACATATGCGTCTGCTGGTAGAACCTTGGCTGGACCCCCTTCAGTTTGCTTATCGGCCCCGTATCGGTGTGGAGGACGCCATCATCTATCTGCTGAACCAGGCTTATTCTCATTTGGACATTGCTGGGAACACTGTGAGGGTCATGTTTTTTGACTTCTCCAGTGCTTTTAACACAATCAGACCATCACTGCTGGGAAATAAGCTTACGGAAATGCAGGTGGACGCCCCATTGGTAGCCTGGATTACGGACTATTTAACCAATCGACCACAGCATGTCCGGTTGAAGAGCTGCTGCTCAGATAGCATCCTGAGCAGCACGGGCGCCGCAGGGAACTGTCCTATCACCCTTCCTCTTCACCCTCTATACGTCTGACTTCAGGTACAGGTCCCAGTCATGTCATCTGCAGAAATTCTCTGATGACTCTGCCATTGTGGCCTGTATCAGGGAAGGACAGGAGGATGAATACAGGAGGGTGGTGGACAGCTTTGTGGAGTGGTGGGAGCTAAATTTTTTACAGATAAACATCACAAAGACAAAGGAACTGGTTGTGGACTTTAGAAAACAGGCTCCTTTTCCCACCCCTGTCACCATCAGAGGAACTGATGTTGAGGTGGTTGAGGACTACAGGTACCTGGGGTACACATTGACTGTAAACTGGACTGGTCCAAGAACACCAACACGGTTTTCAAGAAAGGGCAGAGCCGACTTTACCTATTGAGGAGGCTCAGGTCTTTCAATGTCTGTAGGAAGATGCTGACTATGTTCTATCACTCTGTGGTAGAGAGTGTGGTGTTTTTTGCAGCTGTGTGTTGGGGCAGTGGGCTGAAGACAGCTGAGGTCAACAGGCTGAACAAACTGATTAAAAAGGCTGGTTCTGTTCTAGGTGTCAGACTGGAGAACCTGGCGGAGGTGTCTGAGAGGAGAATGCTGAAAAAGATTCTCGTATCATGGACAACCCTCTCACCCCATGCATGCCACCTTGATGGGTCATCGGAGCACGCATAGCAAAAGACTCATTGCCTCCAAGTGTAGAACCGAACGCCACAGGAAATCTTTTCTACCTGTGGCAATAAGACTGTATAATTCTTCCTCATTCTGTAGGTGATCCTTCCCATCATCACATACACCACTTGCACTAATAATCTGTAATTTATTATATATGTTATAGTTTTTTGTTATATTTGTTTGTTGCTTTGCATAAAAGGAGTTATATAGTTATAATACAAACTATTAGTTATAGTTATAGTTATTTGATATTTTGTTGAGAGTTATGTTGTTACTCTGTTTATTTAGTTATTCTGTTTGCACTAGTACTACTGATCTTCTTAACTCTTTATTACCTTATCTTTATTCCTCTTGTTGGCACTGAGCATGTATATGACAAAAGAATTTCCCTCGGGATAAATAAAGTTCTTATCTATCTATCTATCTATCTATCTAACCGGGCGAGATGCTTCCACTCACTGAAGTTTTGCCACCAGGATGTTCCTATATCAACACGCCGAGAGCGCAGCGCCGCGGTGGGGGCTTATTGACCTTATTTAAATCTGATTTTATCTGCAACCGCCTTTCGCTTCCCCTTTCATTTTCCCCCTTCAACTTTTGAGCTCAGTATGTTTGAACTAGTCTGCTCTCCACTGCTGCTGTGCACACTCATCTATCGCCCCCCAAAATATAATAAGGACTTTTTAGATGAGTTTGCAGCTTTCCTAGCTGATATTACCTGCATATATGATCGCTTCCTTTGTTTGGGTGATTTTAATATCCATGTTTGCTGTCCCGTTAAACCTTTAGCAAAAGACTTTCTGGGCATTATTGACTCCTTTGGTCTGTCTCAACTAGTGAACGGACCAACACATGGACAGGTTCACACACTGGACCTGGTTCTTTCTCGCGGTCTCAGAATCAGTGACTTGGACATTCTGCCTCCCAGCTTTTCTGATCACTCGCTTGTTCTGTTTAATCTGGATTTGGTCTCTGTTGAGCATGGTAAATCCAACACCACCCGTCCCTCCCGTGTCATTTCCCCCCTCTGCTGCTGAAGATTTTGCAGTTGCTTTTACACCAATTTCCACATCATGTGAATCCACGGATGCTGATGTTTTATTGCAAACCTTCTACACTTCCTGCTGTTCTGTGATGGATGTTGTAGCCCCACTCAAACGGAGACAATCCAAAGTCAAGCATGAACCATGGCTAAACGAACAAACTCGCTCCATCAGGCAAAACTGTAGGCGGCTAGAACGTAAATGGAGGAAAGATGGTCTCACTGTTACCTTCGACTGCATGAGAGACGCGTGGTCCCAATACCAGAGAGCAGTCAGGGGTGCAAGGAACTGTTTTTTTGCTGACATCATCTCAAAAAACTGTGGCAATTAACGTGTCTTATACAAAACACTAAATGCTGTCCTCTCTCCAGCTGCAACTGTTTTCTCTTCTGCCTCCACTGCTCTTTGTAATCAGATCCTCACATTTTTTCTGGATAAGGTCACGAACATTAGATCCCAGATCTCCATTTCTTCTTCTGGCTCTGTTGATCTAGCCGCTCCTGCACATGGCTCCCTCACCAGCTTTGAACCCATTTTGATCCCCCATCTGGAAAAAATCGTCGCCTCAATGAAGCCTTCGGGCTCTCCGGACGATGTGGTGCCATCCAGACTGCTGAAAGATGTGTTTCCTGCGATTTGATACGATGTTCTAAAGATCATAACTAGTAGTCTATCCTCGGCTATAGTTCCTCGTGCTTTCAAACACGTAGTTGTACATCCAATCTTGAAAAAACCTGATCTTGACCCTGCCTTTCTCTCTAATCTTCGTCCAATCTCCAAACTACCTTTCTTGTCAAAAATACTCGAAAAAGTAGTTTATGAGCAATTAACTCATCACCTACAGGACCATCAGGTAATGGACCTTTTTCAGTCAGGCTTTAGGCCCAAACACAGCACGAAACCACGCATTTACATGTCCTAAATGACGTCCTTTTAGCATTGGACTCAGGACTCCACGTGATTATGGTTCTTCTCGACTTATCTGCTGCCTTCGACACAATCGACCACGACATCATGATCTCCCGACTCGAATCCTGGGCTGGTGTATCTGGCTTAGCCCTCGAATGGTTCAGGTCCTATTTCTGCAACAGAACTCTTAGAGTCATGCTAGACGATTTTTCATCTGAATCAGTCCCACTCCCATGTGGGGTCCCTCAGGGTTCCATTTTAGGGCCACTACATTTTTCAATTTATATCCTGCCTTTAGGTGCAATTTTTAGAAAACATGCAATTTCATATCACCTATATGCTGACGACTGCCAAATTTATTTTTCCCTCAAGCCAACTGACTCCACCAAACCTCTCCTCGACTGTCTATCTGACATTAAGGACTGGTTGGCTGAAAACTTTCTTCACCTGAACGATTCAAAAACCGAGGTCATTGTTTTTAGTCCCGACTGAAAACAGACTCCACCCCTTGGCCTTGACTCTCTTCCCATTCCAGTAACTTCTTCTGTCTCCAATCTTGGAATCAAAATGGATACGGCCCTGAAAATGGATGCTTAAGTCAATAGCACAGTAAAATCCTGCTTTTTCCATCTTAGGCGAATCGCCAAACTCAAGCCTCTTCTGTCAAACCACCATCTGGAATCAGTAATTCATGCATTCATTACATCCCGGCTCGACTACTCAAATTCCTGCCTATATTTATCAGTAAGGCCACTCTTTCTAGACTCCAACTGGCTCAAAATGCAACTGCAAGGCTTCTAACTGGAAGCAGCAGAAGCCAACACATTACACCAATTTTAAAAACCCTACACTGGCTGCCGGTTAGATTCAGAATTGATTTTAAGATACTCCTCTTAACCTATAAGGCACTAAACGGTCTAGCCCCCGCATATTTGAGTGTCTTGCTCCATCCTCAAAATCCTCTTCGTGTTCTTAGATCCACAGATCAGTTGCTCCTAAATGTTCCCAAGGCACGTTTTAAAGCTCGTGGTGAAAGGGCTTTTTCCGTCTGTGCACCCAGGCTATGGAACTCCCTACCTTTAGTGGTTAGAAAAGCCACCTCAGTCGCCTCATTTAAATCATGCCTAAAAACACACTTCTTCACGTTGGCTTTTACTTCTTAACCTGTCTAATTTCCACTTGTTTCTTCCTATTTCCCTATTTTATTGGGTCCTCTGGCCTGTTTTTAGTATCTCTGTTTTAATTTCTCTCTTAATGTTTGTGTTTAATATTTTGTTTTTAGTCTTGCTTCTTTTTAACTGTACAGCGCTTCGGTCATTATTGCAATATTGCTAAATAATTAATATAATGTTTTACAATACATAATATTTTTGTTTTTCCCATCTGGTGTGCTAATGTATAAATGTTCTGGCAAGTCCACTCTAGAACAAGTATATAGTTAACCATGGGAAAAGCATAAACTACCCTGAATGACTATCCATGAGTCTTATTTATCATAATCTCACTTTCAGTTTCTTGGATTATTGGATCGATTTTCCAATAGATTTTTGTTTTTTCATGGGCATTTTGGAAATAAAAAAATACTTAAATGTTGCAGTCAACAAAAATTTACTCTCAAATGCCAGATAAAATTTGAGATTATGTTAGAGTTCACAGCTTATCAAGAGATACACTACTGGGGAGCAATCTCAACAAATACGATTTAAAGATAATATTTTGATTCTGGAAAAAAATATATATTAAGTCAAACGGACATTGCTACTATCAAATGTGAAGTGTCTTAATAATAAAAACTATAACATTTTTAACAACTAAACACAGGTATTGCCAATCACAGTTATGGATTGTAAACAATGGTGAAAAACTGGCAGAACAGGCAAGAAACCCAGACAACTAAAACACATTTTTAACATTTTACTGAGGTGGTGCAAAGGGAAACAAACTTAATGAAAGAACCATTTCAATGAAAAAAAAAGTAATGTCCCCCGATATAGTGCATACATTTTTTTATGTGTCAAGGAGATTAAATTAGGAGAGTGGATATGGTGTCCTTCCAGGTTTCATGGTAGACTATCTTGTCTGTATGGTCTTAGGCAATAACTATTTAAAATTTGGTCCAGATCAGTCAAAGCGCTTACGATTATATAGGGGGAATAAAGACTGACAGACAGACATTCAATTTTTTATATACTCAGCAAAAAAAATCAAACGTCCTCTGACTTTCAACTGTTTTTACTTTCAGTAAACTTAATGTGTAAATATTTGTATGAACGCTAAAAGAGTCAACACCATAAGACATAAACTAAAAATGTTTCACAATGTGTCCCTGAATGAAGGGAGGCTCAAAATCAAAAGTACCAGTCAGTATCTGGTGTGGCCACCAGCTGCTTGAAGTACTGCAGTGCATCTCCTCCTCATGGACTGGACCAGATTTGTCAGTTCTTGCTGTGAGATGTTACCTCACTCTTCCACCAAGGCACCTGCAAGTTCCTGGACATTTCTGGGGGGAATGGCCCTAGCCCTCACCCTGCGATCCAACAGGTCCCAGACGTGCTCAATTCCTTCAACAATAAACACGAATCCGTCCATCACCCCTGGTGAGACAAAACCGTGACTCATCAGTGAAGAGCACTTTTTGCCACTCCTGTCTGGTCCAGCGAAGGTGGGTTTGTGCCCATAGGCGGCGTTGTTGCTGGTGATGTCTGGTAAGGACCTGCCTTACAATAGGCCTACAAGCCCTCAGTCCAGCCTCTCTCAGCCTATTGCGGACAGTCTGAGCACTGATGGAGGGATTGTGTGTTCCTGGTGTGACTCGGGCAGTTGCTGTGGCCATCCTGTACCTGTCACGCAGGTGTGATATTCGGATGTACCGATCCTGTGCAGGTGTTGTTACACGTGGTCTTCCACTGCGAGGATGATCAGCTGTCCTTCCTGTCTCCCTGTAGCGCTGTCTTAGGCGTCTCACAGTGCGGACATGGCAATTTATTGCCCTAGCAACATCAGCAGTCCTCATGCCTCCCTGCAGCATACCTAATGCACGTTCACGCAGATGAGCAGGGAGCCTGGGCATCTTTCTTTGGGTGTTTTTCACAGTCGGTAGACAAGTCTCTTTAGTGTCCTGCGTTTTAGAACTGTGACCTTAAATGCCTACTTTCTGTAAGCTGTTAAGGTCTTAATGACCATTCCACAGGTGCATGTTAATTAATTGATTATGGTTAATTGAACATGCATGGAAAACATTGTTTAAACCCTTTACAATGAAGATCTGTAGTTATTTGGATTTTTAAAACATTATTGTTGAAATACACAGTCCTGAAAAAGGGACGTTTCGTTTTTGCTGAGTATATATATATATATATATATATATACATATACATATACATATATATATACACACATATACACACACATACAGTGGAACCTCGGTTTGCAAGTGTTTTGCAAGACAAGCTAAATTTTTTCATAAATTTTGACTTGATAAACGAGCGATGTCTTGCAATACGAGTAGTAGGGATACACTTTGTCTGCTGAGCGTCATGTGATCACAACTAAACCTGTGTGGGTCTCTCTCTCTCGCGCACGCGGCTCACTCTCTCCTTGTCTCGCTCGCTCACGCGCGCCTCTCTCTCTTTCTCTTCTCTTGAGGGCAATCATCTCCTATTCTCCGTCTGAGTCTGCGTGCCTCACTCATATAGTCAACAGCCATACGAGCGTATACTGTTTACTACAGCATTGTGACTGTGTGTGTGTGCGCTGTGAAGTGCAAGACCCCATCTTGCGCCCCAAAACACGAAGCTGAGTCTCGGTACTTTAACAACACCAGCTTTATTCAGCTTGAAACAGCAACAGCATGGTTATTTATTGTAGCGGGATCTTTATAATGTTCCTTGTATCACCCATTGACGGCAGGCGCTTATAGCACGTCCACGATCTTTTTGGATACGCTTATACGGCGAACTGCTACAGCGCTGAGAGACTGCAATTGCTTTGGGACGCTCTTCCGTGTGTCGTCCCGTTGGGTGGAATCCCACAAGAGTTTAGAAACTCACCCACACCAGCCATGATTCTTTTTAGAAGTAAAGTGCAGGTTAATTTGTTTTATGTATTTTTACTTTATATTTTGTATTAATCATTTTTATATGAACAGTTTTGGGTTGAGGAACGAATCATCTGAGTTTCTATTATTTCTTATGGGGAAATTCACTTGTATATACTAGTGCTTTGGACTGTGAGCACGTTTCCAGAACGAATTACGCTCGCAAACCGAGGCTCCACTGTATTTATTTATTTATATTTATATATATATATATATATATATATATATATATATATATATATATATATATATATATATATATATACTTATATACTGCTCAAAAAAATTAAAGGAACACTTTTAATCAGAGTATAGCATAAAGTCAATGAAACTTATGGGATATTAATCTGGTCAGTTAAGTAGCAGAGGGGGTTGTTAATCAGTTTCAGCTGCTGTGGTGTTAATGAAATTAACAACAGATGCACTAGAGGGGCAACAATGAGATGACCCCCAAAACAGGAATGGTTTAACAGGTGGAGGCCACTGACATTTTTCCTCCTCATCTTTTCTGACTGTTTCTTCACTAGTTTTGCATTTGGCTACAGTCAGTGTCACTACTGGTAGCATGAGGCGATACCTGGACCCTACAGAGGTTGCACAGGTAGTCCAACTTCTCCAGGATGGCACATCAATACGTGTCATTGCCAGAAGGTTTGCTGTGTCTCCTGCACAGTCTCAAGGGCATGGAGGAGATTCTAGGAGACAAGCAGTTAATCTAGGAGAGCTGGAGAGGGCCATAGAAGGTCCATAACCCATCAGCAGGACCAGTATCTGCTCCTTTGGGCAAGGAGGAACAAGATGAGCACTGCCAGAGCCCTACAAAATGACCTCCAACAGGCCACTGGTGTGAATGTCTCTGACCAAACAACCAGAAAGACTTCATGAGGGTGACCCAAGGGCCCCATGTCCTCTAATGGGCCCTGAGCTCACTGCCCAGCAGCATGCAGCTTGATTGGCATTCGCCATAGAATACCAGAATTGGCAGATGCACCACTGGTGCCCTGTGCTTTTTACAGATGAGAGCAGGATCACCCTGAGCACGTGACAGAAGTGAAAGGGTCTGGAGAAGCCATGGAGAACATTATGCTGCCTGTAACACCATTCAGCATGAGCAGTTTGGTGGTGGGTTAATGATTGTCTGGGGAGGCATATCCATGGAGGGTCACACAGACCGCTACAGGCTTGACAAAGGCACCTTGGCTGCCATTAGGTATCAGGATGAAATCCTTGGACCCATTGTCAGACCCTATGCTGGTACAGTGGCTCCTGGTGCACGACAATTCCTGGCCTCATGTGGTGAGAGTATGCAGGCAGTTCCTGGAGGATGAAGGAATTGATACCATTGACTGGCCACCACACTTTCCTGACCTAAATCCAATAGAACACCTCTGGGACATTATGTTTTGGTCCATCCAATGCCACCAGGTTGCACCTCAGACTGTCCAGGAGCTCAGTGATGCCCTGGTCCAGATCTGGGAGGAGATCCCCCACAACACCATCTGTCATCTTATTAGAAGCATGCACTGATGTTGTCAGGCATGTATACAAGAACACAGGGGCCATACAAAGTACTGCGTACAATTTTGAGTTGCTGCAATTAAATTTTGGCAAAATGGACTAGCCTGACACATAATTTTTTCACTCTGATTTTTGGGGCGTCTTCAGGGCTCTGTAGGTTGATCATTTTCATTTCCATCAAACGATGTGGCATCACATTACCCAGTCTATATCAGTACAGATATCCAGGAGGATTTCTTTTTCCCATTGAGATCTGATGTGTTTTCAAAGTGTTCCTTTAATTTTTTGAGCAGTTTATATATATATATATATATATATATATATATATATATATATATATATATATATATATATATATATATATATATATATATATATATATAGTACAGGCCGAAAGTTTGGACACACCTTCTCATTCAATGTGTTTTCTTTATTTTCATGACCATTTACATTGGTAGATTCTCAATGAAGGCATCAAAACTATGAATGAACACATTTGGAGTTATGTACTTAACAAAAAAGGTGAAATAACTGAAAACATGTTTTATATTCTAGTTTCTTCAAAATAGCCACCCTTTGCTCTGTTACTGCTTTGCACACTCTTGGCATTCTCTCGATGAGCTTCAACAGGTAGTCACCTGAAATGGTTTTCCAACAGTCTTGAAGGAGTTCCCAGAGGTGTTTAGCACTTGTTGGCCCCTTTGCCTTCGCTCTGCTATTTTGAAGAAACTAGAATATAAAAGATGTTTTCAGTTATTTCACCTTTTTTTGTTAAGTACATAACTCCACATGTGTTCATTCATAGTTTTGATGCCTTCAGTGAGAATCTACCAATGTAAATGGTCATGAAAATAAAGAAAACATATTGAATGAGAAGGTGTCTCCAAACTTTGGCCTGTACTGTATATATATATATATATATGTATACACACACATACACAGTATCTCACAAAAGTGAGTACACCCCTCAAATTTTTGTAAATAGTTTATCTTTTCGTGGGAAAACAGTGACGATATGACACCTTGATACAATGTAAAGTAGTCAGTGTACAGCTTGTATAACAGTGTAAATTTGCTGTCCCCTCAAAATAAATCAACACACAGCCATTAATGTCTAAACCACTGGCAACAAAACTGAGTACACCCCTAAGTGAAAAATGTCCAAATTGTGCCCAATTAGCCATTTTCCCTCCCCAGTGTCATGTGACTCGTTAGTGTTACAAAGTCTCAGGTGTGAATGGGGAGCAGGTGTGTTAAATTTGGTGTTATCGCTCTCACACTCTTTCATACTGGTCACTGGAAGTTCAACATGGCACCTCATGGTAAAGCACTCTCGGAGGATCTGAAAAAAAGAACTGTTGCTCTACATAAAGATGGCCTAGGCTATAAGAAGACTGCCAACACCCTGAAACTGAGCTGCAGCACAGTGGCCAAGACCATACAGCAGTTTAACAGGACAGGTTCCACTCAGAACAGGGCTCGCCATGGTCGACCAAAGAAGCTGAGTGCATGTGCTCAAACAGTTTGCTGAAGACAAGCAGACTAACGACATGGATTACTGGAACCATGTCCTGTGGTCTGATGAGACCAAGATAAACTTATTTGGTTCAGATGGTGTCAAGCGTGTGTGGTGGCAACCAGGTGAGGAGTACAAAGACAAGTGTGTCTTGCCCATAGTCAAGCATGCTGGTGGAAGTGTTATGGTTTGGGGCTGCATGAGTGCTGCCAGCACTGGGGAGCTACAGTTCATTGAGGGAACCATGAATGGCAACATGTACTGTGACATACTGAAACTGGGCCGCAGGGCAATATTCCAACATGATAACGACCCCAAACACACCTCCAAGACGACCACTGCTTTGCTAAAGAAACTGAGGTTAAAGGTGCTGGACTCTCCAAGCAGGTCTCCAGACCTAACCCCTATTGAGCATCTGTGGGGCATTCTCAAACGGAAGGTGGAGGAGCGCAAGGTCTCTAACATCCACCAGCTCTGTGATGTCATCATGGCGGAGTGCAAGAGGATTCCAGTGGCAACCTGTGAAGCTATAGTGAACTCCATGCCCAAGAGAGTTAAGGCAGTGCTGGAAAATAATGTTGGCCACAAAAAATATTGACACTATGGGCATAATTTGGACATTTTTCACTTAGGGGTGTACTCACTTTTGTTGCCAGTGGTTTAGACATTAATGGCTTTGTGTTGAGTTATTTTGAGGGGACAGCAAATTTACACTGCACTGAATGCACCTGTTACTTCTACCTCAGACCTGTTACACTTCCCTCGTACAAATTCTGTACAACTCTTATATACTTCTCTGGAACTCCCAACTTCCTCATACAATTCCACAACTCCTCTCGAGGGACCCTGTCATATGCTTTCTCCAGGTCGACAAAGACATCTCCTTCAGCCAAATCCATTGTCATCTGACCTTCTTAATTCCTCTCCTTGCCACCATACCTACCCATCACCCCCTCATCTCCTCTGTTCCCTTCTCCAACATGTCTATTGAAACCTGCTCCAATCACCACTTTCTGTCCCTCAAGTGCACTGTCTATCCCAATAATTAAATGCTCAACAAGCTCCACATTATATTGTTGTAAGGAAACGAAGGGATCTAATTAATGCTATTCTCATTCAGTCCACTGCTCAAAAATTACTTAAAGAGATAACCTATTGTAAGCCTTTTAAACATCTTATCTTTTACCATACTGCACTTAAAGGGGGATTAAATATTATTGTCAGAGGACTTATTACGTAACTGAATCCATCCATTTTCTTAGACCTTATTATTTCTTTTCATGATCACAGATAATCAGAAATTAAGCGAACATTTACAGGCACAAAGCAGTAGCCAACCTAATTTGGCTTGCTTGTCAACCACATGGCACAATGTAAGCATGCACTAACACTCACTCTTACCGGGCAAATTTATAGTTGCCAATAGCATTTCAAAATGATGTAAATGTGAGAGGAGTCAAAAATATGGAAATGAAAATTAAACAGATTTACTTTTTTGTAAGACAAACTACTGCCTGATTCAGGCTGCTGGCACAGACTCCCTGAAAATCTGAATTACATTTCATTGCAACTAGATATTAAGGAGAATTGATTCATACGTATATTTTTATATAAAAATATACATTTTATGCAATGTGCCTTATTGAAAGAAGAAATGGTAAATGCCTATAATAGCATGAAAATGTTGGATCAAACCCAGTTTATTCAAACATCTGCCAGGAAGGAAAAAATCTAGTATAACATTAAATGTTCAAAGTTAGTGGCACTTACACCTGCAGTAGGAAGCCTTTGCGTACAAGAGACAGGAAGCCGTAATTTCCAGTCTGTCTCCCCATCAAGCTGATCTGTGCGTAGGAAGCAAGAGCCTTTAAAAATAAAGAAATAAAGAGTTTTGACTGTTAAAATATCTTTTTGAACTTTATTCATGACTGACAATTATTAACAGCAGTACTATTCTAAACTTTTTTTAAAATATATAAAGTTATTCCTTCCAAATATAATGTCTACCTTTTACTTCAAAATGTGCAGGCATAATTTAAAAGAATATGTACTGAATCCTTAAATAACTGTACTTTTAAATATTTAATATCACTAATAATTTGAAGTCTAAGTAGATTTACTATATACACATACACATATGTACATAGATATGCACACATATATATTTACACATATACACATACACACATACATACATACACACATACACACACACACACACATATTCAAATACATACATACACATATTCAAATACATACATACACATATTCAAATACATACATACATACATACATACACATATATACACTTTGATATACTGTATGTAGCATAGTGATGGACTAAGCACTACTGTATCATGGATCTTGCATCCTTGTTGTGAATAGTACATCCGATTGTTGTCTGTGTCAATAGTAGTAGTAATGTACAGGGCTAATCGCTGCATCACTGTTCCACATATCAAATTTAATTTTCTTTAATACTAAATTACCACTTGAATTAATGTGAACATATAATTTACACCAATTTTATACCCATTTTGATTAAGCAGATTTTTATGTAAATTTACAGAATCCACTTAAAGAAACTTTATGAGAGATACCTCTTTACCACACTACTTTATGCTAACAAAAAGTATGCTTAAGAATGTCCACAAAATTTGATAAAACAAAGGACAGCAACAGGTTATTAACAGAATCAACAATTCTGATAGAATACAACCATTCTTAAGCAACTTAAGTGTTGAGTGTTCTTGCATTACTGCTGTGTGAGAGGTAATTAAAATACAACTTTTCATCCTGACTCCTGACAAACTTGCTTTTTGGTTGCTGGTAAGCAGGAATTAGCTGGAGTAATGCAGGAATTTTTATAGCCTTAGAAAGGTCTTTCTTTCACCTGCACAGAAGCAAAACTGGCTTAGCGTCTAAAAAAAAAAAAATTGTGTTCAAGCCCGTAGCATTTGCTGGGCGAGAATAGAGAAAACACTTGCACAAACCAGAAAGTCAGTGAATAAATAACTGCCATTACAGCGATGAAGACCTAAGAGAAACAGCGATTCCTTGGTGAGTAGAACTTAAAATATATAAAGAATAATTGGATAGAGTACTATATAGCACTCATACTGGAAAGCTTTGGAGCTAGTAAAGAACAGCATACACAGTCATTTTTAAGTAAGAAAGCATAACTTTATGTACAGTAATAGAAACCAGCAAGTGATTAAGTAAATAACTGGTGACAGAATGTGTTCAATAAGTGAGTTTTCTTAGTAAGAAGCACATTGTGTGTAAAAAAGGTTTACTTGATAAAACAAGTCTTAGCACTAAGGAAAGTCTGCACTAATCAGAGCATGACAGGAAGGGTTGAACAGATTTTAAAAACATATATGCATAACAACTTAAATTGTAGCCCAAAGTTAAAGTGCTAAAGTAAAATAAGTAACATATTAAAATAATATGGTAGAAGTACCAAAAATAAAATAAATTGGTGGCACTTACAGTATATGTAGCAGAGCATAATGAGAATTTTATAGCAATAACAAAGACCTGGCTAAACAACAATGATGGGGATACCTATAACATGCTGCAGATGGTTACACATTTTTAGGAAGGATGTACAAAAAAAGGAAAAAGGGGAGTGTTGTCATTTATGTAGGATTTCAATTCTGATTAAGTTTTCTTGGATGATGAGCCACAGCCTAATGAGGACAACTGCATTCATGTGGAATGCATTGGGGATAGAGACCATTTTGTATGCACATTAAACCAATGCAGACAGTAACTTCAATGTTCATTTTGTTAATAATATTAAAAGGGTAACTTTTGAGGGTATTATTATAGTCACGGTGGACTTTAGTTATCCAAATATTAACTGGGCTAACTCCTTAAAGCAGGGATTTCAAAATCAAATTGGCTTCAGCCACTGCTAGTATTGTCATGTCATGAATGTTCAAGTTCAACAAGAGATAGTAATATTCTTTAAATCTATTTTTACTTCCATTACTGAAATATTTTTTCAAAATGCAAATTGTACTCTAAATGTATTACTTTTAAATGTGTATTTCTTTTTTCATTAACTTAACTTAAATAAATTAACTACATTTTGTGTTAACCTAACACATGCAATACCTGAATACATTTGAACTTGTATTTTATTTCTGCCCAGAAACCTGGCAGTGTTTCTGCTCACACAGTCTTGCCACATTTGCCCTATTGGAGTTTGTAGTGGAAACTGAGTACATCTTCAAGATTAGCATCAGTAAACCTACACCTGTACTTGCATGTATTAAAGTTCATAGTTGAGAAAAGTTTCTCACACAGATATGTGTTTCAAAAAAGGCACATTACCTGAATGAACACTTTGGACAGCTCTGGAAAGGATGAAGGTAATTCTCTCAGAAACCGTCCAGTCAAGTCTGCTTTTCCCTCTGCCTCACAGAACTTAGATTTTAGCTCACTATTGCACTGTAAGTCAATAAATTCGATTTGGAACACTCTCCACATCAGTTGAAAAGGGGTCTGCAAACAGCTGGAAGTCAGCAAAACGGTGATCAAATTCCTGCAGCAGGTTTTCAAAAGCAGATGTATATGTATCACTTCTGAATGATGTGCCATCCTCCACAAGAGATCCACACGTTGGGAAATGGAGTGAGATTTTTGGCAGAAAGTTGTGTTTTCCATAATTTCAATTTTGTGGAGAAGGCTTTCACACTTTCAAAAGCTGCTGTGATGAGCTGATCAAGGCACTGGAGCTTCAAGTTAAGTATGTGCAGCTCCTGTGTACTGTCCACTAAGAAAGCAGGGTCCTTGACCCATTGTGGATCTTCCAACTCAGGAACATCTATTCTGTCATCTTCCATGAAATTTTTCACCTTTGTTCTCAACACAAATATTCTCTTTAGGATATTTCCCCTACTGAGCCAGTGCACCTCAGAAAAGTAAAGTACATCACCATACGTTGACTCAATTTCTTCTAAAAAGGCTCTGAACTGGCGATGCTGTAAACTCCTTTACCTGATATAATTAATACATTTCAAAACAACAAACATAACATGTTCAAATTTTAAACATTTGCTGCAAAGTGCTTGCTGATGAACAATGCAGTCTAAAACTACTGCTGGATCATCTTTTTTCTCTTGAAATTGTTTTTGAACCAACACTATCAGTCCATTTTGTTTGCCTGTCATGGACGGGGCTTCATCTGTGGTGATGCCTACCAGTTTGTTCCATGGCAAACCAGCACGCTCAATCACTTAACACAGAAGCTGATATATATCATTGCCTGTGGTACGGTCGTGCATCGGACATAAACTTAACAATTCTTCAGTCACATGAAAGTGAGAATTAACACCCCTAATGAAAATTGCTGGTTGAGCAGTGTCGGTTTTGTCGGTGCTTTTGTCATGAGCCATGGAGTATGCAGTAAAAACTTTAGCTTTCTCGCGTAAATGATCATAAATGTCATTTGATAACTCACTTATTCACTCTGCCACGGTGTTTGCTGATAAGGAGATATTTTTGAACAAGCCCGTCTTTGGGCACAATATTTCAGCAACTTTTAACATACAGTGCTTAAGAAACTGCCCTTTGGTGAATGGCTTTCCTGCCTTTGCGATTAACTCACTTACAGTACCAAATAACTTGCTTCCACTGCACCATCATCACCCTTTTTTGCGTTGCGACAAAGACTTTGTTGTAATTTCAGGCCTTTGTGTAGCAACGAATCTAGTTTTTCCCTCTTTTCTCCCTTATGCTTATCATGCTGTTCTCCATGTTTAGTCGAGTAATGGTGTTTGAGATTATATTCTTTCAAAACAATGGGATTTCCAGTAAATTCCACAAAAAAATAGTGTAATGTCCATTGTCTGTGTTCAGCATCCACCTTCTTTTCTGGTTTGGAAAGAGACATTTTTTTTTATTGACAACCAAGCAAATGAATTCCCAAAAAAAAAAACTTGCTTTCTTTTTATCAAAACAAATGACAGAACTGAAAGATTTACGTTAATTTAAAAAAAAACGTGTTAACTTGTTTAAACTTGTTTGGACTTAAACGAGTAAAAGAAGGAAGTAGGTGAAAATAGTTAAATAAATTTACTGTTCACGGGCTGGACTGCATTATTTTGTTGACGTCATATACTGGCCAGTGGGAAGAGGGGGTGAGAAATGGCCCGCGGGGCAGGAGATTGAGACCCCTGCCTTAAAGAGTAGGAGTTTTCAGATTTAATCAGGGATGGCTTTTAACACAATATGTTAAAGCACCAACACAAGGGGAAGCCTGTCTAAATTTAGTTTTATGTAATATTCAGGATAGAATTCAGAGAATAGAGGTGACTGAACCACTAGGGTCAAGTGACCATAATATAACACAACTCTCAGTGCTTTGGCTTAGCACAGATGCAAAGACTAAAACTATTAAGTTTAACTTTGGTGAACCAAATTTTGAATAGATGTAGCAAAGTCAAACAGGGATAAACTGGGGAAAGCTTAAGTTTGGAGACAGTCAAGGAGCAATGGAACAGGTTTTAAAACATTTTACATATAATGCAGGACAGACAAATCCCAAAATTTAGACATAGTAGAAAACGGGAAAAAAAAACTCTCCGCAGTGGGTTGATAAGGAAATGAAAAAGATGCATCTGTAGCTGTAGAGTATATGAAAGCATGAGGGCAACATTTAAGAGTGAAATATTACAGATAAGGTAAAAGAGTCTTTCAGTATTATAGTAGTAAATCAACAGTCAAAGAGGGGGTGAAGTGGATTAAGAATAGTATGGGAAAAAAATTAAACTATAAAGTATAGCGAAATAGCAAATGCTCTAGACTTGCATTTGTCTTAAATTTTCACATGTAAGGAAGTGGACAGTCTCCCAGCAGTAAGAGGAACTACTAAGGATGTACTGAATGATTTGGAAATTGTAGGGGGAGAAGTACTGTATAGATTAAATAAACTGAAATCTTAAAAAAAAAAAAAAAAGACAGTCCAGAGAAGAGTGACTAGGTTGCACATTCATTGAGTGACTAGACACTGCAAGGTATGAGTTATGAGGAAAGATTTCAGAAGCTGAATTTTTTCAGTTTAAACAAGTAGAGGTCAAGAAGAGACAAGACTTAATGAATTAGTATAGTAGATTGAGACTGTTACTTTTAAATTTGTTTAACAGGAACACAAGACACTGTTGCAAATTATTAAGGACACATTTCGCACAAACGGTAGGACATTTTTCGTCACACATAGAACTATAAGCACGTGGAATAGGTTACCAAGTAGTGTGGTAGACAGCAGTACTTGAGGGGCATTCAAAACTTGAACTGATGTTATTTAGGAAGAATTAGGTAGATAGGACTGGTGAGCTTTGTTGGGCTGAATGACCTGTGTTTGTCAAAACTGTTTCAAAATGTGCTAATAATCAGTATACTGTCAGTATTCAAGGAATGACACTAAATCAGGGGTCCTCAATCACAGTCCTGGAGGGCTGCAGTGGCTGCAGGTTTCTGTTCTAACCTGGTTGCTTAATTAGAAAGCAATTCTTGCCAATACATTTAATTTCATAGCTTGTTGGTGCCTTAACTCTGCTATGTCTGGTAATTCTCATATCCTACATTTTATTCCCCTTTCTAAGAATATCATCCAAATGACATGAGGAATAAAATGGATGAGTAATTCTCTGTCCTTCACTTTTTTTCTCTTTACTTTCCTTCCAAGTATTTAATTAAACCCAATACTAGTGATGGGCCACTCGATACTGAGGTTTCGACACTGTGTCAAGCTTTCGAAGCGCCACTTCAAGGCTTGTTTCAAATGCACCCGTCACATGATTTTGAGGCGCGCTAGCGTAATGACGTCATTGATATCTGTGCAGTCATCAGTCAATTTGGTCAGTTACTCGTCTGGTGAATTGCTTTGGCTCCAAAAGCAAAGCAGATTGTTCGTGCTACAGCGATAAAGTGCGCTAACGCGAGTTCAAATCCTAATTGGGGCTCACATATGTTGAAATAAGGATTTTGTATAAAACAGTTATGTAGTACTTGTCTGTAAGTTAACAAATCTATTTTGGAGACATTATGAACAATTTACATGGGGCACCTTTTTCCTTGGTGTGGAATCGTGTCCACCTAGAATCTGTAATAAATTGATGAGCATATTTTGCGTAAGGTAGCATGTATTATAATAATCCAGATTCTACTCCATGTCGATCATATCAGAGAAGCTAAGAAACACTTCACTAAGGCCAACGTGGTCATTACACCAGTATATGCGCAAGATACTCCTCATTAAACGTTTTTACTATTCAGTGATTCCCAGATCTGTAGCTGATTTGTATTGCTGATTTCCAAAAAGCAATGCGAGTAAAAGTGTGTGCTGCATAACTAATCACAAAACAGAATCAGTGCCATCAACAGTGTCTTCTGCAATTTTAGGAAAGCCTCGGGATTTCTGAGTTAATGAAACAAAAAAGTTGTAAAGAAACTTCGCGAATTCATCCAGAGGTGAACATAAAGATCACTCAAGAACTGACAAGGAGCAGCTGGATAAGCACATCTGGAGCCAAACTTGCAAAAAAGTACCTGACTTTGTCAGCAACATCCTTTCCTTCTGAATGCATCTTATCAAAGGCTGCGCTTAAATAAGTAATCTTCCGAACTGCAACACAACAGAGTAAATCATTGGAGTAAATAGAATTATTGATAGACTAAGCTTTTGTCGTTTCTGTATTCTTAAACCATCTTCCAGTTACACAATCCCCCGCAGTCACTGTCACATTTAACGTTCTCTGCTCCTTAACCTGTCTTGTTACCCAAAGCATCAACACTCATTTTCATTCAAGGCTTTATCATCCTTCCTTTCATAGACATAAAATAAGACACACATTTCCTCTACATACATGTCCAATAATAATAGTAAACTGGCAAGAACGAGAAAAAGCACAAAATGGGAGTATTCATGACAAGAGCCTCGCCATCAGGGTGAGAATGTGCCTTGTAGATTACGTGAGCTCGTCTGCCACCCCTCAGTTGCACTGGCACACGTTACACTTGGGGGGCAAATGCAATGGAGAAAACCGACAATGTACACCTTCAGAAGTGGAATAAATCGACAGTATAAGTAGAACATTTCAGATAAACTATGAATTTTGTTAATCATAAACAATGCAACATAACTATTATACGTTTTGTTACTTTTTATTTATTCTCACCAAACGTTACATAACTACATAGGAAATGAACATGGGTAAAATGTTTATAATCATTCTCACTAAAATACACTGTCAAAATATATTAAATGAGCAAATTGAGACACATAAGCCTTTAGGAAATATAAAAAAGCTTGTGCGCTGTCTTTTAGGACAGAATGCATTGTTAACGTGATGCACTCTCTACTGACGCGATGTCACGAAAAAAAGAAAGCACAGTCAATGCAAACTGAAATCCTCCTTGATTTTTGACCTTATTGTCAATATCAAATGAATAAAGTCATTTTAAGAAGATGACAAGTCTGCTATAGTCAGTTCAATTAACGCAACTTTTAAAAAGTTTTCTTATATAGAATATAAAACAGAATCTCAATGATATGGGACTTGCGAGTAGTAACGAATAATATGTGACACTGAGAAATTATAATTCCTAATAACGGGAAAAAGTAAAAACTATGACTTCCTAAAATAGACACTGTAAATGTAGGCATTTCAATAAATAATTTAAGAGACTTGTGTGTACATTTCAATATCAATTTAAGAACTAGGTAGGCCACCTGTAGTACTATAAACGGTAGCTCAAGCAGCACTTAACAGTAAATTGTCTAACAGGACAATTACTGACTGAAACGAAGATGCTGTGCCGTTACAATAAGGGTTTACGCTGTCATTCTGCATGTTTAGAAGGAGCTGATTGGCTGAAACTGTTTATAGCGAATTGTCCCAAGTTGGAATTGCCATATAGTGATCAGAAACGAAAAGACACATTTAGTCATGCTGCACAGTAGTTTGTTTTTCTACAATATAAATTCAGTACGACACCAGGGTCTCCAAACACACAAGTATGAAGTTTATTACGTTTTACAGTGAAACTCTTTACATACACAATATAATTAGGAACGTGTGCCCCCTGCCCGACTACAGCGGCCCAACCTTCCCTCGATAGCTCGCTATCCATCCAAGCTGAAAATATTGTTAAATGGAGGAACTGAAAAAAACCTTTCACAAGACGAGGATAAATGACAGGAACCCCTGGTGTTTTTACTGAGAGACAGTTGCAATACCATTGAGCCACCTAATCGGGATAATTAACAAGTTCCGCACAACTGAACTAATACTACTGTGGCGGATGTAGAAATATGTTGTTTGACATATACACGTTAAATTGGTTTAATTGACAGGAGATATCATTGTTGTATTCTCCTAATGAAGACGAAAAAATATATATTTAGAGATGTATACTATATGACATACGGTTTTGAACAAAATTAAGCGTTTCATAAAAAGGTTGCACGATTTACCTAATCTTTTTATATATATATACTAGCAGAATACCCGCGCTTCGCAGCGGAGAAGTAGTGTGTTAAAGAAGTTATGAAAAAGAAAAGCAAACATTTTAAAAATAACGTAAGATGATTGTTAATGTAATTGTTTTGTCATTGATATGAGTGTTGTTGTCATATCTATCTATTATATATATATATATATATATATATATATATATATATATATATATATATATATATATATATATATATATATATATAGCAAAATACCCGATTGGCAGCGGAGAAGTAAAAAGAAAAGGAAACATTTTAATAATAACGTAACATGATTGACAATGTAATTGTTTTGTCATTGTCATGAGTGTTGCTGGCATATATATATATATATATATATACACACACACACATCTATACACATACATATATAGTTATATATATATACATATACACACATACATATATATATACATATACATATATACACATACTGTATATATACACACACATATATACATACTGTATATACAACATATACATATCTACATATATACTGTATATACACATATATATACAAATCTACATATATATATCTACATATATATATTAGGTGGGACTCGATTAAAAAATTAATCCAATTAATTAGAGGCTGTGTAAGAATTAATCTTGATTAATCGTATGTAATCTTACATAAATTTGCCCCAAATCGCAAATGTTTTTTTTTTTAATTTAAAACGGTTTTAGTGGGCGACAGAATCAAATAATAGACATGGACATGAATATTGTAAACTGAAGCTGTTTTAATTTCTGAAAAAAAAAGCTTTTAAACTGCATTTGAATTCAAAACAGAAACAAAAATATCATCCCTGGTTAAAATTGGGCAGACTTAAAAATAAAGTGGTAGTTTAAGTACTTTAAGTAGATTTTCAGAATAGTATTGTCTTTAAATAATAATAACCAAAATTTCAACATAAAGTGCAGTTTTCTTCTTAAAAAAATAAGTCAGAAACATAAAAGGTAATTTGACCAGCTTACTCTTTAAACTCTGAGTAACATTAGCCAAAATTATTTTGTACATTAGGCTAAAACAGTGTGATCATTGAACATTTTGTAATTAGATGTATTTAGAATTACTAACGGTCACGGAAGTCCAATGATCCCCAGTAAGAGCCACAAAGTCCGCTTTCTGTAATGCATCTAATTTTGCTTGCTTTTCAGTGTGCACAAAACCATGCTTTTATCAAGGCTTCGCTCGGGTAGTCGAAATGATCAGTCGTAGGAACGCGCTTTATTCCGACTCTAACATTTTTGTAGCTGTGATGTGTGCATCAGTGTAATGGATGTACCAGGAAATCATGCATTGACAAAAGTTCCCGTTTGCTTGGAATTGAAAGTGTGATTAAATGCGTTATTTTTAGCGTTATGGAGTACATGCATCGAAGCTTCTCAGCTGTGCTTGTGCTAAGAAAGGGAAAATTTTAAAAATAACGTAACATGATTCTGCGTTAACCTAATATTTTTCATACGTCCCAAACCAAGGAGATGCGAAGGTAAAATGAATCGGGTAGCGCGCGTACATAGTCAGTACACCCCCTCTCGGGAATCGAACCTCGAATGTCGGCGTTAGAGGCGAAGACTCTACAATTGCGCCACAGCGTGTGGCTTGTCTATGCTAAAGTATGTATTGTAGATTGGGGTATATATATATATACAATTGTATATATATACCCGTGTACCGCAGTGGAGAAGTAGAAGTTATGAAAAAGAAAAGGGAACATTTTAAAAATAACGTAACATGATTGTCAATATACAGTAATTGTTTTGTGAGTGTTATTGAATGTTGCTGTCATCAAGGATTTGATTATCATTATTTCTTTCAATCAGGCTCGTATTTGTAGGATGTGTTCAAGTTACATTCCGTGTTTGTCAATCGTTGTAAAGATAAGAGGTTTCATTCATCGATTAGTTCCTTACTGCATCAATAAACAGCTCGTCTTCCTCTTTATCTGAGACGTGACAAACTGCATGCACGTTTTTTTACACTGTCTTCCTTTAGCAGGACATTCACTTTTTCCACCGTGTGCTTTGTTTCCGCAGTAGCTGCACTTATGAATATGATTGTATGTATAAGACGCTTCATATTTTTTTGCTGCCTTCTCAATTGTGTAATTCGGTTTTTGTTCAGCACTCTTTGGAACTGTTGCTTTTGTCTGCGCATTGCGTCAGTTCACGTGAGCCGCTTGGTGTTCTTGCATCGAAGGTTCCCAGCTGTACTGGTGCCATCTCGTGTAATGTCAGCTAAGACCCGGCACTTAAAAGTTTCTCTCGCAGTTTCAATGAGTTTGTGCCAAACACCACCCTGACCATCTCATCTTCCTCTGCATAAGCACAGTCCTTCACCCGTGAACATTTACCGGCAGTGTTTGTATTGGATTGCCGCTGATGGACGGCCTTATATGGGCAGGCACTAAATTACAAACGCTAGTGGCAGCCTGTCTATGAACTTAATTTAATATAAACTTACGGTTCACGCCATGCTTTGTTTCCGCAGTAGCTGTACTTATGAATATGCTTGTATGCATCATTTGCTTCATAATGTTTTTCTGCCTTCTCAATTGTGAAATGGCGTTTTGTGCTCATCGCTGTTTGGAGTTCTTCCTTGTTCTCTACGCACTTACGTAGGAGGCGTGATGATGTCACACAAACTCCGCCCCACGCCATCTCAACTCAAGACTCCATTACATTATATGGGGAAAAATAGCTTCCAGTTATGACCCTTATGCATAGAATTTCGAAATGAAACCTGCCCAACTTTTGTAAGTAAGCTGTAAGGAATAAGCCTGCCAAATTTCAGCCTTCTACCTACACGGGAAGTTGGAGAATTAGTGATGAGTCAGTGAGTGAGTGAGTGAGGGCTTTGCCTTTTATTAGTATAGATATATATATAGAGATATATATATATATAGAGATATATATATATATATATATATATATATAGAGATATATATATATATATATATATATATATATATATATATATATATATATATATATATATATAAATATATATATATATATTAGTCACACATGTGCGATTAGGAGGCAGTCAAAGAGCCTAAAGGTGAGTGAAACATCGCGAGATAGAGGGTTGTCACGTGGTACTTACCTGAATCTCTTTTGCTCAACAGAAAACTTGAAGAAAAATAATTCCTCCACATCCAGATTCCAAAATGGCCGCAACGACGTCACTTCCGGCCCACCATGATGACGTCACTTCCGGCTCCATCAATCCACCTCACTTCTCTCCCATCATGATGACGTTGTTTCCGGTTCCTGTTTTCAACGTCACTTCTTGCCAACAATTTCCTGTCCCATAATCCTTTCCTGTATAAATTCGCCATTTTGACTCAAGAAAACTGTTCATTGTTTTTGTTTTGGGACTTTGAATCATTTTTTTCTTTAATTGTCTGGACGACAATATATGGGGACGGTCCCCAAAACTTTGTTTTGTATTGTGTAGCATTCTTTTAAAGAAGAATAATCATCACTATATATATATATATATATATATATATAAAGTTGATATACAATATATCTTTGACACTATGTATCAGACAAAGGAAATCACAGCAATCCACAAGAACAATAATTAATTCTCAGCAACTACCTGAATTGTAGTTTAACTATATCAACTGAAGTGTGTAATGTCAATACGAATTACAAAATATAACTAGAGAGTTAAGTATCAGATAGACTCTCAAAATATAGAGGTCAATGCCTTTGAGTGTGCTGAGGCTTCACAAAGATTCAGTAACCAGTGACCATGTCTGCTCGAGGCTTCGAAACCCTGTCATGATCCAATCTTAGTACTACGCATGTCGAAGGCTTCGGAGACCCGTCATGATCTCGGTACTACGCATGTAAATGTGTTAGTAACTGGGATTGCGCCACTATAACTGGAAGATTGTTTAGGAATGATACAGACTGGACAACTATATGTTTTAGGAAATGTTTTATTATTGCAAGGTGCTGTGACTAAGACAACGTTTTACTGATCACCTATCCGGACCTTGAACAATGTGTTCACAAGAGACGGATACTGCTGTTAAAAGCAAATGCTTTTTCGACAGTAGGTCCAGATGTGTTTATCCCGCTGCTTTTTGTTGCCTCAGCACTCAAGAGGATCTTTAATGCCGACTCTGATACGTGCACTGCTCACTTTGGAGTGTCCTGTGTGTGTCTGTGTTTCGGTGTGCCGGTAACTGATCGTGTCTCTCAGTCTCTCTGATGTGCTCCGGATTGACACCTTTGAATGTTTGTTGCAGCAAAGCAAATTCAACCTGATCTAGCACAGTGGGTTTGTTATCACCTTATTCAATGGAGGGGTTCATGGACGTCAAATGGCAATGAATAGAAGAAGGATTAATGTAAATACGTGAGCTGCTGTCCGCAATTAGACATCGTATTTTGATGGCGATTTTAAGTGGGGATGATTCCTGAACAGATCTCTTACGCGATCCTTCCATAGTATCTCTCAAAATTATTTAGTTCCAATTGGTTATAAAGATTTCACTCCTGATCATTTTTTTTTTATCATTGTTAATTTTGATAAGTCTTTAAGTCGGATCGAACTCGGGCTTGCACTATGCTCAGAATTTGAAGAGCAACCACCTTAGTTAGTTGAGCCACAGACGGCGTCTTTTCTTTGTAGCGAACTCGTTACTTTTGTGCTCCACAAAATATTATAAAGTATTTTTTTGTGCTCCACAAAATATTGTAAAGTATTAATAAATGAAATATTTCAATACTTGATCGAATAACAACATCTGTGATTTAAGGATTTCACCTTTTCTTTCTCAGATGTGCTTCCCTATATCATGGCAAAGTACAGGGATAAACCTTCATTTTCCGTCTACTCTGTTTTAATTAAATCAGACCAAAGAAAACATTTAAGGCTATTAAATGTGATCTCAAGAAAAGATGAGGGTTAATTATGATACTAATAACAGGAGCGATTATAATGATACAGTGCAAAAGTAAATACTAATTGAAAGAGCCGGGAATCCATGAGTGAGGCATCTTATTTTGTTTAACTCTTGCTATCGTATAGTGCATTCTGCCTGTCGGCGTTAGTGAAATATATATATATATTTATATTTTTTAGACATCAGACACTTGAAGCTGCTGACAAACCCTTGTTTTCGTTGTCAGTCTGTACCAGTCAGTCTGTACCAGCGAAAAAATAAAAGCAATAAGAGTTTTAACAGACGTCACTGAAGTGGATCATGAGTTTGTGTAATGTTAATGAAAATCGCCAGGAGGGGTCACTAGAGAGGCGAGTGTCAAATGCTTCGAAGCTTCGATACGATTTCTGACACAATTGCTTCAAATGTTTTGATGCTTCGTGAGGCTTCACTCCGCCCATCACTACCCAATACTGCATGATAAATACACACAGGTGTAAATGGTAACAAGCTAAATGGAGAAATGCTGGTCTCTTTTGTCATTTGCATGTTATTGCTAATTAGGAGCAATTAAAAACCAAGAATACAGCTGTTTAAGACTAACAAAAGCAGTAAGGTTTAAAATCTTAACGAGTGAGACAACTAAAGTGAAGCAGAAGTGTTATTTGAGCAATAAGTGGTTCTTATTAAGCAATTGGGTTGGAGCAAAAACTTGCAGCACGGACGGCCCTCCAGGACTGTGATTGAGAACCCCTGCACTAAATAGTTTGGTAAAACTGAGATACTCCAGTAATCATTCCCAGAAAATAGGATTTACCTGTTTCATCATCAGCTGTTTTTGAAAGTTGTAGTATCACTACTTTGGTGATTTCAAAATTCAGCATGATGTAATTTTGGAGAAATCAGGTGAATATGACCGACAAGTTTTTTGGGCTGAATGGTTTGTTTTTGTCAAAATGGTAAGGGTGCTATACATGATAGATGTTGGTATTAAAGCAGTGGCATATTCATTTATTTATACATTTTACTTGTAATTGCCTTTCAAGACACCCAAATTCACTTTACAATCAAAAATAATAATAAAAAAACTATTTATAAATAAAATTATTGAAGTATAAATTTAAACAAAAAATATTTATAAAACTATGACAATATTATTCTAAAAAGATGAGTTTTTAAGCAAGTTCTTAAACGCTGGAAGTGAAGTGCAAGTCTGCAGGGACAGAGGCAGGGAATTCCATAGTCTACGACCAACTACACTGAATACCCTGTCACCCATACAGTGGCAGAGGAGGTTTTTAAGATACAGAGGAGTCAAATCATGAAGGGATTTGACGATCAGTAAAAATAAATTTATAAGATATTGCACAGGGAGCCAATGCAAATGTTGAAGAATGGGAGTAATATGGTTCCATGATTAAGCATGGGTAAGAACCCTTGCAGCTAAATTCTGGACATAGTACAATCTGTTCAAAGCACAACTAACACTCCAAGGAGAGGTGCATAGCAGTAGTCCAGTCGTGATGTCACAAAAGCATGCATGAGGATCAAAAAAAAAACTGTCCTATGACATTTTAATTATACAAATCACCTCATTTATGTTATTTGAAAAACAGTGAATAGACAGTGGTAGGTGAATACATATTTAAATACAGCATGCAATGCAAAAATGAGAGCTTTAGATTTATTCTAAGATTATACAATTATTTCCTCAACTGTTACAATGTGAACTTAAGATAGAGAACAGGCTGTTAAAAACTTGTTTATGCTAACGAGTGCTGCAACTTCCATAAAAGAAGAGCATGCTACTCCTCGGGTTTCTGATCATTACATTATGTATCAGCTAATTAGAATGTTTGTCATATGTTACAAAAACAAATTTATTTTGGTTAATTAATATGTAACAATGTTATGTTCAAATCTAATATACTTATGAACATTTGGCACAGGAAAAATGGACTATTGTAAATTAACATTTATGCATATTTGTTTCACCAGCTTTCTCTCAAAAGTGAGTATAATGTGGTTTGTGACTGACACAGTGTAGTGCCACACACTACATCACTTTAAATCAGCTAACCAAAATGAAGTCAAAAGGTGAATATTTATATGCACTCGTATGTGCAGGTTCTTTTAAAATTTAATTAACTTGAGTTTTATCTAGATAGCTCTCAGTGATCCACAATTGAAGAAAAGTTTGAAAGGGACCTTTCAGTTACAATTTTAGTTAAGGAATGGAATATTTTCTTGGTCTATGCAAGGGATGCTGTAATTCAGGTAAAAATTGCTCATCACACACATCTCATTTAAAACAGTGTAAACTTTATTCTCCACAAAATCCAAATAGTGAACCATGTCATGAAGCGTCTGAATGACACTGTTGTATACTCAGAGCATTTTGAGTTAAGCTGTTTGCATATGTCACAGACAACTTCCAGTCTAAATTACTCGAACTCCTTTAACAGAAGTATTCAGAGTACTGGTACTGGATTTTGGTACAGTACTCCTGTAAATACTCATATAAATCCACAGATATCTATAATCAGTACTATTAACAAAGCCTAGCAGACTTTGAAACTCTAAAAGTAAACATAACACAGGCCAAAATTGCCTTTGTGGCAGACTCTAGCAAAGAGAAGAAAAATATCAAACAATAACATGTTTGCAGTGAAAATAACAGATGCGCTTGCCCAGTATATTGTTCTTGACAATCAACCACTGTTGGTTGTTGATAACGTGGGATTTCACCTCCTCCAGAATGTGTTGGAACATTCCAAGTCGTGCTCATGTCACAGAGTTTGTCTTACCAAGGATGCACAAGTTTGTAAACAAGCAAGATGTCAGCTTAGTGCTCAATATAACAGCTGGCAGCTTCGCCACTTACATTTGTAGCAATGCTGTTTGTCCAATATCTATCATCAGCTTGACTGCACAGTGAATAGACAAGAGGTTTGCTCTCCAGCAGGTTATGCAGCATGCAAAGCAGTTGCAAGGCCCTAATCTAGGCCAGGCAATAGCACATGCCTTTCAGGAAATGCTTGGTACTTTGTCCATTCCGAAAAGTTGTGTATACAATGCTAAAAATATGATAAAAGGAATTGATGGTGCTGGAGTGCCACGCTTTTCCTGTGTTGCTCATACACTCCAGCTGGCAGTAACAGAGGGTGTTTTTGCAAAGCGAAATGTTGCAGAGGATGCAACAGTCACATGTAAAATAATTGGGCATTTTAAGCATTGCGCCTTAGCGTACTCCCTCTTACAAGACATTCAGCATTGCCACCCTACATTTAATAGGGTATGTGATGCACTTCCGGTTAAAGCAGCATGTGCAGTCGTGCCACTGTTTGCACGGTCACATACTCTGTTTTTAATGGGGAACCTAGACAGTAAATGCTATAAGGACTTACTTAAAATAAGAAAAATAATGAACTTTACTATTTAAAATGTTATGTATTTCATTAACTTGGAAATGTTTCATTACCGTCTAAGCTTTTTGTAAATGGATATTTTGTTTTGGATTTGATAAATGCCAGATTGTCACATTGTGTTTTTTTAATAAAAAAAAATTAAACGTATGAGGTGCCATTTAGGACATAAATCATTGTCAACTCTGCGTACACTCTATACTGAAACGCTTACATTGCCTACTGAAACATTTACACTATATACTGAAACAGATACAGTACATTATATACCTTTAAATGCTTACATTATATTCTGAAACACATACATGGTATACTAAAACACATACACTGCATACTGAAATGCTTTACACTATATGGTGAAACACGCACACAAAGTATTGAAATGGATACGCTCTAAACTGAAATGCACACACTTTACAGTGAAACCCATACAATTGTATACTAAAATGCATATACTTCATACTTAAACACTTACTATATACTGAAACACACACACTGTATAATGAAACATATAGTGAAATATATACACTGTGTACTGAATTTTGTCACATGCTTTAATTACAGTACTCCACTCACTGAGATCAAGAGAAAATCTTTTCTGAAAAAGGGCACAATTCTGGAATTTGCTGGCCAAGACGTAAATTGGTTGTTAATTGATGGCTTAGCTATTTTGGCATTGATGTTTTACATGCATTGAAACACTACAGTATTTCTTATTGGTAGTAAGAAACTAGAGACAGCTCAAAAAATTAAAATATTTTAATTGATAATTTACATCTAAATTGTCTTGTAAAAAAAATGCAACATGAACAAAAGGGCAGTAAAACGAGCATGGGAAACAAAGTATTTAGTCTTGCTTTTCTCATAGTCAATTAAAGTTTTAACTATTTCCCTCCCAATATTTTCATTTAGTCTTTAAGCAATGGCCACAAATGAACTGCATTTCTCAGACAGCACTAGTGAGATGAGGCTGAAGTTGGCTACTCATTCGCAGCTCTTTATTTCCCTGGCTACTAATTTACTGCTCCATTTTCAGTTCCAGGCAGCTAACATTTGACACTTTGTGCAAGCTTTGTCAAGCTGCAGTTCAGCTTTTCCTGGCTCCATGTGGGTACCTGGGTCAAAAGTACTGACAAATTTGGTACACTCCTATATTTAATTAATGGAATGCACGGTGATGGGTTGGCAAGAAAAAATAGCATCCTAAGAAGTGTGTAATGGGCCATATTTTCAAAAAATGGATGTAAACAACCAATCTTTTTAACAAGGAAATCTAATTTTCAAATTTAATAAACCCTATATGTAAGTCACAAATTTAAAAAAATAACCCCTTTTTATTAAGGATGGTTTATTATATTGGGCGATTTCTGATTGCATAGGAGAAGGGCCGATTGCTCACTCAGGACCATGAAATGTTCATAGAGAGACAAATTAAAAAATTTTGTTCTGAACAAAGCTGGGGAGGGTTTCTGGGAGTATGTGAGGTTTTAGAGACCCAGAATCTTCCGTGGCTATGCGGTGTGCCAAACCTCTATCACCACTGGCAGGGATTGTTTGTCTTTCACCAAAGCAACCACAGGTTCACAGCCTTCCTGCATAATGTGCTGGTCAGGTGACTGTTGATGCGGGGAAAAGTCAAACCCGGCCACTAACCTGGCACCGCTATTGCTTGCTTGTGGTTTCTGTGTATTAAAGTGGTAGTTCCCATTTGAATAAAGACCCTGACTGCATCCGTTTAGATGAAAATAATGTTGGTTTTCCTGAAGCCTTTGGACTCGGCACCTTTTCTCAGGTGCAAGATAGTGATTCATGCATCACGATAGATAGAAATTCTTATGAAACTGCATGTGTTAGCAATAGATTTTCACAAATCTGTATCCCAAACACAACTATGTACATAAATTTGAAGAATTTATTATTAAATTACTTCTTGAAGGTCGCTAATTAAAAACAAAATCCTTAATTACCAAAATGCTGTATAATAAAAATCTCTTCAATTACTTACATAAAATGTCTTAAGTATCAAAAATTGTCAAAATGAGTTTTTATAAAACTGGCAATGAACTTTATCAGAAAAAAATGTTTCTTGTTATAGATACAAGGATCAGTTCTTTTCAAATATCAATACAGCCAAGGAGACCAAAGAGATGGTGTTTCCAGAGATACTGAGTATTATATAATATTTTAATCACATATATAATATTTTAATCACAATTTTCATGTGCAGTGAAAATTTGACCTATGGAAAATGGCAAAGTGTCTGAGATGTGTTAAAAAAAGAAACAGAAAGGTTATACAGTATCAGACACCTTTGATTTTTAATATATTTAACAGCATTAACTTTAATCTTTAATTTATGGGAAGCATTTCACTACCCACACCAAAATCATGAAAATATGTATCTGAAGACTTTATTATACTATCCAAAACATATTGATTTAGTTTTCATTATTTACAGTATAAATTAATTTTCAAGTATTTTATTTCAGATTTATCAGACACCAGGGGCCTCATGTATAAACAGTGTGTACACACAAAAATGTTGCGTAAGAACGTTTCCACGTTTAAATCGCGATGTTTTAAAACCTAAACTTGCCGTAAAGCCAGTTCTCCGCTCTGTTTTACGGACTGGCGGCACCCAGCATCAAAGCAGTGCCACTGTTCCTGTGTGGTTACCGTTTCTTTTTTAGATCCACATCCCTGACACAGTTTTAGAAATACACTGAAATTAACCACATATTGTTTATTAGTTTAATGCATCTTCCAATTGAGTCTAAGATATTGTTTAACTAGGTGATTTAAATAAATTTACAAATACAAATGCTTTCTGTGTGTGCTGAATTGTTATATTTTGATACAACTTTTATAATTTTAACACTATTAAGGTTTGGGTATGTTCATTCATAATGTTAATGTAAGAGTCACGCAGGCAGCTGCTTTTCATGTGTCTAAATTTAAAAATCATATAAAGCAATATAAAACAGAAGCCAGTTGATTTAAAAAGGATTACAAATTAGCTCAAACAAAATGCTATCTTTATCATCTGTTCTTAAATGTACATTTATAGCAATATACACAGCTGTGTTACATGTGTTTTTATGGGATTCTTTGCAAGTATTCCTCAAGTACTAATAAATTATAAATATTCTAATTCATACTTTACAAATTTAAACTATTTTTGTCATTATGAGTAAAAATTCACAGCTGATGTCTGATTACAAATGCTTTGTCAAAATGGCAAGATTTAAATGAAACCTACTTACATGGAACACAAAATAAATCACTCCCAGTCCCTACAGCAATAAACAAATGTCAACAGATTTTTTGTTTTAATTGTGAATCAAACATAAGGCAGCACTTTTCTATTAAGTCAGTAAAAGAAACACAAACCTGTCTTTGTGCTCAATAGATTTGACTTAAAGGACTGTTTATGTAAGTGATGAGGCTGTCCATCTGTAGTAGATCTAAGCCCATTTTTGCCACATGACTGATTTCTCTTACTTTTCTCTTCTCAAACTATCTTTTACATAATTTCCCAGTTATCCTGTTCTTATGTTTATACTAATTGGTTGCAGATGTTTACCATTTCTTTCTGATGTCCTCAAAAAGATCATATCAGCAGGAACTCGCTGGTTCTGTAAGTAGAAATAATGAATATATGAATGAAAAGTACATTGATAATTAGAATGAAAAAAAATGCTGCTTTACTACGACTCTGAAACAATTCTGACCGTAACTTGTAACCCTTTAGCTAAATAAAAGCTCAGCTGCATGATGCTAGATGACCATCACTTATTTTCATGTATACAATATATCCATTCAATTGCATGATTTGAAGCAATCCTATTATTAAATACCTATAACTGCAGGATAGCTGACAAAGGTTTTATGCATTCATTGGAGCAGGGATTATACAGTATATTGAGAAGACAGTATATCAGAAGATAAATACAAGGATGCTTAATATGGGAAACATTAAGCAGCAAGGTTAGATGTATGGCCCTTGGAATGTATCTTAGTGCAATAGGGAGTTTTCCACACAGGAGTAATACATAAGTAACAAACTATATAATTTGGTAAATAAAGATGGTCATTACTATAATACCTTAATATAATTTGCTTTTTTGATACTGTGAACTAGGGTAACCCAAAGGATTTGAACAACTGGAGGAATTCACAAATGTAATCAATGATTACTTTTTTAAAGTCCGCATTATCAGTACATCATAGCAGCCTTCCAACATCTGGTATTAATCAATGCCTACAGAGGTGGCACAGGTAGTGCAACTTCTCCATCATGAGGGAGAGTGGTTGGTGCTCAGAGCTGAGAGTCACGTGTGCTTTGCAAACGCTAGAGTCTGTTGAGAGTTGTTGGTTTGTTCTGTGGTGTGAGATTTACATTAAAAAAATACATTTTGCTCTTAAAACGGGTTTTGGTTGCCTCTAAGGAACCGTGTGGGAATTTTAAAGCTTTTTTCCCTTTAGAAGGGGTTTTTTTTTGCTTTTTTTTCGCCCGCACAAGAGCAAAAGTAGCTGGGTGTTTGGAAGTGCGCTTGGAAAAGTTATTTGTACTTGTTCTTTTCTTGTTATCTGTATTTGAATTAGCATCGAGGCGGCAGGGTAGAAAGCAGCAGTAACAGATATCGGCATTTGTAAATAAATAACCGCGTCGTCGTAACAGCGATTCCTTAGTTTAAAGGAAAAGAAAAAAAGGCCGCGGCTGACTTCAAAGCAGTAAAAGGTGGAAACTCAGCAGTGCGCAGGTAAGCGGCCTGCGTTAAGACACCGATCAGGCACAAGGAGCAGTAGGAGCAAATAAGGTAGTAAAGTTTTATTTATTTGTTTATTTTAGATTAAACAGTCCTTAGCGGTCCAGAGGCAGAACAGTTAAGTGGGCGACAGCGTATTGGTTCATTAATACGGGGGAATACAAACAGTGCGAGTGAAGAGCTTATAAGTAAGAAGAGCGCAAAGCTAGAAGAGACAGAGAAAAGTAAAGTTAACCTCATAGAAAGGCAAACAGCAGGCAGCTGAGAGGGAGAACAGTACAGGAGCTTAAGGGGAAAAGGTGTAAAATATCTGTAGCAGATCTTAGTGTTACCATTTAAGTTAAGGAGCAGCTGAAAGAAGAAGAAATTTAATTTTAGAAAGAAAAAAAAAATATATAGTTAAGGCAGCTTAGTAATCCCAAATCAAATTTTAATAATGAGGCCAGTGCAATGCAAGTCCTGTTGGATGTTGGACTTTTTAGATGATGGTTTGGAAGAGCCAGTTGTCTATGAGGGCTACATCTGCAAGAGATGCCAGCTGATCCAGCACCTCGAGCTCAGGGTCGCTGAACTGGAGGAGGAGTTGGCTGACCTGCGTTGTAATAGAGAATTGGCGGACTTGGCCCAGGTGTCCTTTAGAGATAGTGTGCACCCCTAAGGTGGCGCGGAGGAGATTCCAGACCAGACAGGTAGGAATAGGTGGGTCACGGTCGCAAGGCGTAAGGTAAAGGGTGCACACTGTCCGGGGCATCAACCCCAGAATTAGAAGTGTCTAACCGTTATCATGTCCTGGCGGAGCTGGACGGTGACTCTGATAATTCTGAGGTGGTAGGCAGGGTTGAGGAGCCCCAACGGGCCACCTCAAAACCAGTTCCCAAAAAGAGAGAGGTAGTGATAGTTGGGGACTCAATCATTAGGGGGATTGAAGCGCAGGTGTGCTCCAGAGAGAGAGAGTCTCGACGGTGTGTTGCCTTCCGGGAGCACAGGTGGGAGACCTCCCTGGCCAGAGCGGGGATTGATCCAGTTGTCATTGTCCACGTTGGAACAAATGACATACATAAGGGTAGTCTGTCAGTTCTGCGATCCAAATTCAAAGAGTTAGGTACCAAGCTGAGGAGCAGAACTGACAAGGTAGTCTTCTCCGAAGTTCTGCCTGTGCCACGCCAGTCCAGGTAAGATTGAGGAGATTAGAAGGCTTAACGCGTGGCTCAAATCTTGGTGCAGGGTAGAAGGGTATAGGTTTATGGGGCATTGGGACTCCTTTTGGAACAGATGGGACCTGTTCCGCCGTGGACGGGTTACATCTGAACCGGAGGGGCACCAATGTATTGGGGAGGCGTATGTGTAGGCTAGTCGAGGATTGTTTAAACTAGGGAATGGGGGGGCAGGGAGTTTAGGACAGGCCAGATTTAGATCTATACATGGAAGAACAAACAATGGTGTAGAAATAAAAATGCATAGTAATGTAAATTTTAAGCAAACACGTAAAGATAGAAGGATTAACACATTAAAAATAGCTTGCCTTAATGCTAGAAGTATCAAAAATAAGGTAAGTGAGTTGGAGTTGTATGTAGCAGAGCACAATTATGATATTATAGCAATAACGGAAACCTGGCTAAATAACAAAGATGGGGATGAGTGTAACATAGAGGGATACACATTTTTAGGAAGGATAGACAGAACAGAAAAGGAGGTGGGGTTGCTGTTTATGCCAAACAGGAATTAAATGTAAGTCATCTTCAGTTGGATGATGAGCCCCATCTTAGTGAGGACATGTGGCTTCGCCTGGAAAATATTAGGGAAAAGGTCTCATTTTAGGAGTGTGTTATAGACCACCCAATTCAGACAGTAATTTCAACACACATCTTTTAGTAATATCAAAAGGCAAGTTTACAGGGGATATTATAGTCATGGGGACTTTAATTATCCAAATATTAACTGGGATAACCTTACAGATGGAGGAGCACAAGAGCAGGAGTTTTTAGAAGTAATCAGCGACTGTTTTTTAACACAGCATGTTAAAGCACCAACAAGGGGTGAAGCCTATCTGGATTTAGTATTCTGTAATAATCAGGATAGAATTGAGGGTGTAGAGGTGATTGAACCACTAGGGTCAAGTGACCATAATGTAATACAATTCTCAGTATTTTGTAAGAGTACAGATGCAAAGACTAAAATTGTTAAGTTGAACTTTAGTAGGGCTAATTTTGAGCAGATGCGACAAAGTCTAAGTAGGATAGACTGGGATAAGCTTTTAAATGTGGAGACAGTCGAGGAGCAGTGGAACAGGTTTAAAATGTTTTACATGTAATGCAGGACAGATACATACCTAAATTTGGAAGTAATAGGAAACTAAAAAACTCCACGATGGATTAATAAAGATTTAAAAAGAAGTTGCAAAGGAAAAACTGCTGTATAAGGCATATAAGACTAATGACTGCAAAGAGAACCGTAGCGTATGAGAAAATGAGGGCAACCATTAAGAAGGATATCAGAGAGGCTAAAAGACAGTTGGAGAGGAATATAGCAGATAAGCGAAAGAAGACCCCAAGAGATTCTTTCAGTATTTTAGTAGTAAAAGAACAGTTAAGGAGGAGGTCAAGTTCATCAGGAATAGTAAAGGGAATTAAAAGATACAGACAATGAAATAGCAGATGCCCTAAACTTACATTTTTCTGAGGTGTTTACAAGTGAGCAAGTGGATAACCTGCCAGAGGTAAACACAACTACTAAGGAGGTACTGAGGGATTTGGAAATTGTAGAGGGAGAAGTGCTGCTCAGATTAAATAAGATGAAATCAAACAAATCACCAGGCCCAGATAATATTTATCCTCGTGTTCTTAAGGAGGCTAGTGAGTACATATATAAACCCTTGACACATATTTTTAGGAAGTCACTGTGCACTGGAGAGATTCCAAAGGACTGGAAAATGGCAAATATCATCCCATTATATAAAAAGGGTGACAGGGCAGATCCAAGCAACTATAGGCCAGTAAGCTTAACAAGCATCACAGGAAAATTAATGGAAGGAATTATTAAGGATAAGATTGAGCAACACATGACAAGGACAGGAGTTATTCTGAACAGTCAGCATGGGTTCAGAAGGGGGAGGTCGTGTTTTACTAACATGTTGGAATTCTATGAGGAGGCAACAAAAGGATACGATCAAAGTGGAGCTTATGATATTATTTATCTGGACTTTCAGAAAGCATTTGATAAGGTGCCACATGAGAGGTTGGGCATCAAGTTAAAAGAAGTGGGAATTCAGGGTGATGTTTTTAGATGGGTGCAGAATTGGCTCAGACACAGGAAGCAGAGGGTGATGGTGCGAGGAACCTCATCAGAACTGGCGATGTTAAGAGTGGTGTTCCACAGGGGTCAGTGCTAGGGCGCTGCTATTTTTAATATATATAAATGATTTAGATAGGAATATAAGTAACAAGCTGGTTAAGTTTGCAGATGATACCAAGATAGGTGGATTAGCAGATAATTTGGAATCCGTTATATCATTACAGAAGGACTTGGATAGCATACAGGCTTGGGCAGATTTGTGGCAGATGAAATTTAATGTCAGTAAATGTAAAGTATTACACATAGGAAGTAAAAATATTAGGTTTGAATACACAATGGGCGGTCGGAAAATCGAGAGTACACCTTATGAGAAGGATTTAGGAGTCATAGTGGACTCCAAGCTATCAACTTCCAAACAGTGTTCAGAAGCCATTAAGAAGGCTAACAGAATGTTAGGTTATATAGCACGATCTGTGGAGTACAAGTCCAAGGAGGTTATGCTCAACCTTTATAATGCACTGGTGAGGCCTCATCTTGAGTACTGTGTGCAGTTTTGGTCTCCAGGCTACAAAAAGGACATAGCAGCACTTGAAAAGGTCCAGAGAAGAGCGACTAGGCTGATTCCAGGTCTACAGGGGTTGAATTATGAGGAAAGATTAAAAGAGCTGAGCCTTTACAGTTTAAGCAAAAGAAGATTGAGAGGTGACATGATTGAAGTGTTTAAAATTATGAAGGGAATTAGTACTGTGGATCGAGACTTGTTATTTTAAAATGAGCTCATCAAGAACACGGGACACAGTTGGAAACTTGTTAAGGGTAAATTTCGCACAAACATTAGGAAGTTTTTCTTTACACAAAGAACGATAGACACTTGGAATAAGTTACCAAGTAGTGTGGTAGACAGTAAGACGTTAGGGACTTTCAAAACTCGACTTGATGTTTTCTTGGAGGAAGCAAGTGGATAGGACTGGCGAGCTTTGTTGGGCTGAATGGCCTGTTCTCGTCTAGATTGTTCTAATTCTAATCAATACATACCATTGCCAGAAGACGGAATTCAGAATATAGGAGTACACCATTAGGATCCAATAATTCTAATATTATGTCACTTTGCAATGTTTTGGCAGAGTGAACCTATATTCTAGAAGCATCAAACAAAAGTAAAAAAACAAGCACAGAGTGATACAGAAGGACTGTCTATAGTAGTCCTGCAGCTTTTTTTCTCTTGGCTTACTCTGGTGTCTGCGTGGGTTTCCTCCGGGCGCTCCAGTTTCCTCCCACAGACATGCAGGTTAGGTGGATTGGCAATTCTAAATTGGCCCTAGTGTGTGCTTGGTGTGTGGGTGTGTTTGTGTGTGTCCTGCGGTGGGTTGGCACCCTGCCCGGGATTGGTTCCTGCCTTGTGCCCTGTGTTGGCTGGGATTGGCTCCAGCAGACCCCTGTGTTCGGATTCAGCGGGATTGAAAATGCATGGATGGATTACTCTGGTGTCTTTTTTTTTTTTTTTAAATATGGACATTAAACCTGTGCACAATATTTCAGATGAAGCCTCATAAGAGTATAATCTGAATTCAACACAGTGTGTAACCCAACATTTGACTAGCCTTTTTAGTCTCTTTTCTACACCGTCTAGTCGCAGAGAGTGACTACTATATTATGACTCCAAAGACCTGCTCTTAAAATGTCTTTTTAAGTTTCTGAACCACCCTCTACCCTTGAGTAATTTTAAACAATATTTTAAATGTCTAAGTGAACAACTCACAAGGTTAAATTAAATATTTTCTTCTAAAGTCTGAATTCTATTGCTTCATTCCAACCAATTTACTGTAATCTACAAACATAGCTAGTTTGTTTCTTTTTATTTTAAACACTAGCCTCTTCTGAGCTATCTTTTCAAATGTTTCTTAATAATTAAGACAAATGTGCTCCAAAGATTAAATCCATATGTCAATTCATCATATACTTTAGCATATTAATGACATCTCTTGCATCTAAACCCATGTTGATTATTCACTCATACTCCTATACTACATATGTGCTGGTCGGGTTTAACACTAGAATCCCTAAAACCTACAAAAAAAACTTGTAATGCCACTTTAAAATCATTCACACCTCTCCATCAGCATCTTTTGTTTTGTAAATGTGTTGATCAGCACAAGCAGCTAGCAGTATGCTATCCCAAACCCAAACCGTTTACATAGATCGTTGTAGACACGGAACACACATGAAATGTATGTATGAAAAACATTTCTGTTTTAGTGATGTTTTTACATACAACGTTTTAGACACGGAACACACATGAAATGTATATATTCCAAATGACTATATGTTATTTACCCTCTACAATTTTAGGCACCTCACTCCCAGATAAACCACATGAGCACTGAGAATCTTCTTTTTGACTTGAGCTGCAGAGTGTTTTTGGGGTTGGGAATGGGATAGCAGGTTGCTTGCTGCTTGTGCTGAACGACACATTTACAACACAAAAGACACTGATGGAGAGGTGCAAAGGAATTCAGGGATTCTAGTGTTAATAAGAACTTCCTTTAATTTTCTCATAACAACAATCACTTGTTATATACCATAGAGGAAATTTCATTTTTCAGGTATTTTCCCCAGTTTGTAGTATATGTATTTATGTATGTATGTATAAATAACTCTTTATTACATGGACTCTGAGAAATGCATTTTTAAACTATACTTTTATTTTTAAAAATTTGCTTTTCACTCCCTAGATATTTTGTTAGGTGATACTTTAGCACCAGGTGTTTAGCGTCTAAAAGTATAACAATTCTGAACACTTTTTTTTGCTCTATTACTCCTACAGATAAATTTATTATGCAAAAAATAAAATATTTATAGTGTATAAGGACATAAAATCTTAATTGGTGATACATCATTTGTAGTAAAACATTTATTGTGGAAACAAAACTAGTGCATTTTATCTAAAACAAGGGCTTATTAATTTGCTGTTTTCAAAGAAGATTCATTTTTTTCATAAACATTTTCAAGATCTCTATACCAACCTTTTCCACAAATATGATATCACCCACTTGAATTCCACTACTTTTCACTTTAACTGTGCCTAAAGAAAGAAAAAATATATATAGTCAATCTATTTAAAAACGTCAAATCCATGTACATACAGTATTTAAAAATAGTCTTTTTAAGGAAGTCTGCTTTTATTTATAGACAGTAATTAATTTTTGAATTCATTGATGCTGGTCTTTTGCCTGTATATTATTAAGGAGTAAAAGAATTATACAAATTACACCACAGCCCTTGGCATATTTCCATCAAATTCATCGTAATTTGACCACTGTCATGCTAATGTTTAAAATTCCCTTAAGTATTTACCTAACAAAATATGTAAATTTACCTGTGGGAATCTGAAGTAAAGGATGGAATGAAATGCAGGTACCAAGACAAAGGTAACACAGGCTTTGCGTTCAAGTATGCACAATGCAAACAAAAGCAACAAAGTTTATTAAAGTAATAAAACATTAAGTAAACATTAAGAAAAACATTTTTGACACCTCTAATTAAAAACACAATGAATTGTGCGCATATTTATATATTAGTACATTTTACAGTACATTTATTTGTGTATTTATTTAATGTTGTCTGTAGTACTAGGGTGTTGTACCGTGTCAGCCATTATGAATGTAGTAAAAATGTTGTCTAAAATATTCCTCCATATACTGTTCAAGTGTTAGTGATGCATACCAAGATAATGACTTTGCTTTAAATGTGCTCGGCAACTTTCAAAGCTGGCATTGACTGGATCTCAGGAGCTCAAGAGAGAAGTATTAGACACAAATAACCCCTTACAAACTTTTAGTCTGTTCATAAATGACGGCATGCTAGCTGTAATTCTGATGTAGCACAAGATACATTATGTACATAGCAACTATTAAACAGCAGCATACATGAAGGCAAATTTATGACTGCACGAGTCTGATGTCCGTTATGATGAGCTGCCGCATTTCTTGGTGCTTCTTGTATATCAATGAAGAAAGTCTGCCAACTGGTGAAAAACTAAACCTACTAACGTCTTTTTTTTTTTTTTTATTTAATTTTGTATTTATTAATTTATCTTTTTTAAATTTCACATTCACAGCTCAAAATACCTGTGAAAATAATCTGGGGCAGAATTATGTTTTAAAATATGTCCTCCCCCTCTTTTCAATCTCTCTCTTGCTCTCAAAATAGATAGTTTTGTTCTTAACAGCCATGTCATACATATACTTTGTAGTATTGTTGCAAAGGCTGGCACTCTGTCCAGGGATTTTTACTGCCTTGCATCCAAAGCTGCTGGGATAGGCTCCAGGTTTCTCTTGATCCTGCTCTTGGTAAGAAAGTTTAGAATATACATATATTGTGATGGATGGCCAGCAGCTCAATCCGGCCGGGATGCCCCTGAAATAAAAGGATGGGGGAAGGCACATACTTGCCAACACTTCTTCCTCCAAAATGCTAGATGGCAGCTTCCCTGGAGTGCAGTGGTACCCCGGATTCCCGCAGGGCACTATGGTACATAGAGTTCGGACACACAGCCCTGCTGGGTGCCGCCAGGAGGAGCTGTCAAAGGACTTGGAGACATATACTTTTACTGTGGCCCGGAAGTACAAGATAGTCATGAGGATGGAAGCTCTGAAGTACTTCTGGGCTCAAGAAAATCCCTGTTCTTTATTAGACTCAGAAGTGCCAGCCAGTCACGTGGTCGGAAGGGCAGGAACACTTTCAGGTCAAAGACTATTTAAAGGACTGATGGGAACCCAGCAGGACAGCCGGAGTTGGGAGGGAGTGTGACAGAGTTCGCTGGGAGGTGTGGAGGAGAATTTAGTGACTTACTGTGTGCATTTATTGCTATTGATGCTGGTGGAGGTGCTTTGTGGTACAACACAATTACTTAAATTATTTCCTGATGATTTTAACTTCTGTCCAGTGTGTTTGTCTGTTGGGGAAAGGAAGAGCAACAGTGCCACCAAGCATCCACTCATTTACAATATACAGTTGTGCTTGAAAGTTTGTGAACCCTTTAGAATTTTCTATATTTCTCATAAATATGACCTAAAACATCATCAAATTTTCACTCAAGTTCTAAAAGTAGATAAAGAGAAACCAGTTAAATAAATGAGACAAAAATATTATACTTGGTCATTTATTTATTGAGGAAAATGATCGAATATTACATGTTTGTGAGTGGCAAAAGTATGTGAACCACTAGGATTAGCAGTTAGTTTGAAGGTGAAATTAGAGTCAGGTGTTTTCAATCAATGGGATGACAATCAGGTGTGAGTGTGCACCCTGTGGTATTTAAAGAACAGGGATCTATCAAAGTCTGCTCTTCACAACACATTTGTGGAAGTGTATCATGGCATGAACAAAGGAGATTTCTGAGGACCTCAGAAAAAGAGTTGTTGATGCTCATCAGGCTGGAAAAGGTTACAAAACCATCTCTAGAGAGTTTAGGCTCCACCAATCCACAGTCAGACTGATTGTGCACAAATGGAGGAAATTTAAGACCATTGTTTCCCTCCCCAGGGGTTGCCGACCAACAAAGAGCACTCCAACAGCAAGGCATGTAATAGTCAGAGAGGTCACAAAGGACCCCAGGGTAACTTCTAAGCAACTGATGGACTCTCTCACATTGGCTAATGTTCATGTTCATGAGTCCACCATCAGGAGAACACTGAACAACAATGGTGTGCATGGCGGGGTTGCAAGGAGAAAGCCACTGCTCTCCAAAAAAAACATTGCTGCTCATCTGCAGTTTGCTAAAGATCAGGTGGACAAACCAGAAGGCTATTGGAAGAATGTTCTGTGGACGGATGAGACCAAAATAGAACTTTTTGGTTTAAATGCAAAGCATTATGTTTGGAGAAAGGAAAACACTGCATTCCAGCATAAGTACCTAATCCCATCTGTGAAACATGGTGGTGGTAGTATCATGGTTTGGGCATGTTTTGCTTCATTTTTGCCAGGACAGCTTGCCTTCATTGATGGAACAATGAATTCTGAATTATATTAAAGAATTCTAAAGGAAAATGTCAGGACATCAGTCCATGAGCTGAATCTCAAGAGAAGGTGGGTCATGCAGCAAGACAACGACCCTAAGCACACAAGTCGTTCTACCAAAGAATGGTTAAAGAAGAATGAAGTTAATGTTTTGGAATAGCCAAGTCAAAGTCCAGACCTTAATCCAATCGAAATGCTGTGGAAGGACCTGAAGTGAGCAGTTATTGTGAGGTAACCCACCAACATCCCACAGTTGAAGCTGTTCTGTACGGAGGAATGGGCTAAAATTCCTCCAAGCCGGTGTGCAGGAATGATCAAAAGTTACCGGAAATGTTTAGTTGCACTTATTGCTGTAAAGGGTGGGGGGGCAACACCAGATACAGAAAGCAAAGGTTCACATACTTTTGCCACTCACAAATATGTAATATTCGATCATTTTCCTTAATAAATAAATGACCAAGTATAATATTTTTGTCTCATTTGTTTAACTGGTTTCTCTTTATCTACTTTTAGGATTTGAGTGAAAATCTGATGATGTTCTAGGTCATATTTATGCAGAAATAAAGAATATTCTAAAGGGTTCACAAACTTTCAAACACTACTGTATATAGCTCCTAAACTCGGATGCTGTTTCTGTCATTTTGTGACTGTGCATACTCCTATTACCTGCTCTTACTCTGCTCATTAAGGGTTTAGTGTTCTTATGTGTGAGCTATTCAAGTTTCATTGCCACTAACCTTGACACTACATGCTTGTTTTTCTTTTGTTTCCCTCAATACAGCTAGGTGGGGTCTGTACACTGATTCAAGCCTAAGAGCTCTGTTCTCACTCAGTCATCATGATTTTCATGATCACACCTGTCAGAACACAGCAGAACCGTTTTTTATTATTATTATTACTATTTTTGATATCTATTCAGGCATGCAGGTGGCAAAATTAGCTCTATAAATTGTTTGAGCCTGAGACAGAATCAGAGATCAATATGGCTGGCAGAAAATAAATCCCGGTATGGGATATGTTTGAAAATCCATCCATCCATCCTCTTTCGCTTATCCGGGGTCGGGTCGCGGGGGCAGCAGCTTAAGCAGAGAGGCCCAGACTTCCCTCTCCCTGGCCACTTCTTCCAGCTCTTCCGGGAGAATCCCAAGGCTTTCCCAGGCCAGCTGGGAGACATAGTCCCTCCAGCATGTCCTGGGTCTTCCCCAGGGCCTCCTCCCGGTTGGACGTGCCCGGAACACCTCACCAGGGAGGCGTCCAGGAGGCATCCTGATCAGATGCCCGAGCCACCTCATCTGACTCCTCTCGATGCAGAGGAGTAGCGGCTCTACTCTGAGCCCCTCCCGGATGACTGTGCTTCTCACCCTATCTTTAAGGGAAAGCCCAGACACCCTGCAGAGGAAACTCATTTCAGCCGCTTGTATTCGCGATCTCGTTCTTTCGGTCACTACCCATAGCTCATGACCATAGGTGAGGGTAGGAACATAGATCGACTGGTAAATTGAGAGCTTTGCCTTACGGCTCAGCTCTTTTTTCACCACGACAGACCGATGCAGAGCCTGCATTACTGCGGATGGCGCACCGATCCGCCTGTCGATCTCATGGTCCATTCTTCCCTCACTCATGAACCAGACCCCGAGATACTTGAATTCCTCCACTTGGGGCAGGATCTCTCCCCCAACCCTGAGAGGGCACTCCACCCTTTTCCGGCTGAGGACCATAGTCTCGGATTTGGAGGTGCTGATTCTCATCCCAGCCGCTTCACACTCAGCTGCGAACCGATCCAGAGAGCTGAAGATCACGGCCTGAGGAAGCAAACAGGACAATATCACCTGCAAAAAGCAGTGACCCAATCCTGAGTCCACCAAACCGGACCCCTTCAACACCCTGGCTGCGCCTAGAAATTCTGTCCATAAAAGTTATGAACAGAATCGGTGACAAAGGGCAGCCCTTTGGCAAAACATATATATATATATATATATATATATATATATGTTTTGTGTGTGTGTGTGTGTGTGAGAGAGAGTGATGGAAGGCCAGCATTTCAGTCCGACCGGAACGTCCCTCAAAAGAAGAAAATATCCTTTTCAGGGCACAACATCCCCCATGCTAGATGGTAGCTCCCCTGGATGGAAATGGTTCCTCAGATTCCCGCAGGGTAGCATGGGACACGGAGTCTGTCTCTTCAGCCCTGTTGGGTGCCATGGGTGCTGCCAGGGGGAGCTCACCAAGAACCCGGGGACTATTTTGATTACGTCAACCCAGAAGTACTTCGAGGTAACGAGGACGAAAGCCCACAGTACTTCCGGGACACTTGATGAAGGAAGATGTGGTGTTGACCAGGAGAAGAAATACTTCTGGGTCAGAGACTTTAAAAGGATTGTGGGAAACCCCAGCAGGTCAAGCCAGAGTTGGGTGGTAGAGGACAGAGCTGCTGGGAGTGGAGGGCTGTTAGTAATTACTGTTATTGTATTTATTGAAGAATTGTGGATTGTGCGGTGATAGATGCACTATTTACTGAAAAAAACTATTAAAGAATCTTCTGGTGTGTCTGGGACGTCTGTCTGGTGGGTTCAACGGGGCAACAGCGCCTCTAGCGTTCACAATATTATAATATTATAATCTATACTAATAAAAGGCAAAGCCCCTCACTCACTCACTCACTCACTCAGTGACTGACTGACTCACTCATCACTAATTCTCCAACTTGCCGTGTAGGTAGAAGGCTGAAATTTGGCAGGCTCATTCCTTACAGCTTACTTACAAAAGCTAAGCAGGTTTCATTTTGAAATTCTACGTGTAACAGTCATAACGGTCGACAATGTCCGCCATGTTGAACTTTCTTATTTATGGTCCCATCTTCACGAAATTTGGTAGGCGGCTTCCCTGCGCTAACCGAAACCAATGTATGTACTTATTTCAGTGGTAAGATGCCACTGTCAATGGTCTTTGTTACTTATGGGCCCATCTTCAAGAAATTTAGTACGCGAGTTCCCAATGCTAACTGAATCCTACTTACGTACATATATACGTCCATAGCCTGCAGCTCGGTCACCGTGTGAGGCGGCGTTGGGTCCCCCATCCCAACGCCTCCCACGTTGTTGGCTGCCTGCCTATATAAGGTCGTCCGTCACTCCGGTCTCTACATTCCCTTCCTTGCTTTGCCACGGGATTCACATCTCCCTGCTGATAACTACAGCCTTTTTATTTAATCCATGGCTTCTCCGCTGTTTTATTGTTCGTTTATTATGATTATAGTTATTGTGTAGGTATTTTAGACTTACTTTACATTGTTCAGGTACCCATTTCCTTTATCATTCCAACCGTACCCCCATTAACATGTCTATCGATGTGATCACCATTGATCAAAGAACTGTTACTTACCGAGTGGTTTTTATGCCTGGACATGGCACCTGCCTTTTCCATTCTCTTTGTTACATATTGCAGGCTTACTCTTGATATCCGGAGGAACATTGTGTCTTATGTATTGAATGACTTGGACAGGTTCAAGGTGTGGACTGATGACGGTACAGGAGATAATTATCCTACACAGGAGCACTATAAGAGTGAAATGCTTAAGCCCTTCACCTATGGTTCTGCATGTGAGTTGATGACTGCCGCTGAATTGTTCGGTTGTTACTTCCAAGTGTACCGAAATGGCCAAATATTTTACACCTTTGGACAACCGCCAATGCCTCTTAAACATCTTAGATTCACAAGCGACGATTTCAGTAGTGGACACTTTGATGTTCATGAATGTTTAAACTCTCAAAAGCCGGATGTGAAGTTATCGATGAAGCCGGTTGTATCCTTAAAACGCTTGACAGATGCCGAATGTCACTTCAACACAAGTCCTGCAAATACTAACGCAATTGAAACAAACCATGAAACTCAAACTGATTATGACAACAGCAATCCAAGCTGTGAGAAAACAGTAAAAAGGAGGCGTGTCAGAAGTCATGGTACATTTTCTGATGCAGGAAGACGAAAACAACTTTGCGACGCTGCCGCCAAATACTCGCAGAAAAATCCACAAGTTCATAGAGATGCTCTCGCTAATTACTCGCAGAAAAGTCCAAAAGTTAATAGACATGCTGTCGCTAAATACTCGCAAGCAATTCCACAAATTAATAGAGACGCTGCCGCTAAATACTCGCAGGCGATTCCACAAGTTCATAGACACGCTGCCGCTAAATATTCGCAGGTAAATCCACAAGTTAATACCAGGAATGTCTGTTAAACATCTTAGATTCACGAGTAGCGATTTGGGTAGTGAACACTTCGATGAATGAAACCTGTTATCTTTACAATGATTGACAAACACGGAATGTAACTTGAACACAACACGTCCTCCAAATACGAAACTGATTGAAAGAAATAATGATAATCAAATCCTTGATGACAGCAACACTCATAACAGTGACAAAACAATTACACTGATAATCATGTTACGTTATTTTTAAAATGTTTCCTTTTCTTTTTCATAACTTCTTTAACACACGACTTCTCTGCTGCAAAGTGCAGGTATTTTGCTAGTGTATATATGTATCATTGGCTGAGCTTTCAAAGTAGCAACTTCCTTTTAATATATGACATGCCTTATGGAAACAGTAGTATTTCAGCAGTGACATTAAGTTTATTGGATTAACAGACAATATGCAATATGCATCATAATAAAATTAGACAGGTGCATAAATTTGGGCACCCCAACAGAGATATTATATCAATATTTAGTTAAGCGTCCTTTTGGAAATATAACAACCTCTAGATGCCTCCTATTGCCTTTGATGAGCGTCTGGATTCTGAATGGAGGTATTTTTGACCATTCTTCCATACAAAATCTCTCCAGTTCAGTTCAATTTGATGGCTGCCGAAAATGGACAGCCTTCTTCAAATCATCCCATAGATTTTCAATGATACTCAAGTAAGGGGACTGTAACGGCCATTCCAGAACATTGTGCTTCTCCCTCTGCATGAATGCCTTTGTAGATTTCGAACTGTGTTTTGGGTTGTCGTCTTGTTGGAATATCCAACCCCTGCGCAACTTTGTGACTGATGCTTGAACATTATCCTGAAGAATTTGTTGATACTGGGTGAAATTCATCCGACCCTCGACTTTAACAAGGGCTCCAGTCCCTGAACTAGCCACACAGCATGATGGAACCTCCACCAAATTTGACCATAGTTAGCAGGTGTTTTTCTTGGACTGCAGGGTTCTTCTTCTGCCATGCAAGGTGCTTTTTGTTATGACCAAACAATTCAATTTTTGTCTCATCCGTCCAAAGGACTTTGTTCAAAAATTAATCTGGCTTGTCTAAATGAGCATTTGCATACAAGTGACTCTGCTTGTGGCATGAGTGCAGAAAGGGCTTCTTTCTCATCACCCTGCCATACAGAAGTTCTTTGTGCAAATTGCGCTGAATTGTACAATGATGTACAGATACACCATCTGCAGGAAGATGTTCTTGCAAGTCTTTGGAGGTGATCTGTGGGTTGTCTGTAACCATTCTCACAATCCTGCGCATATGCCACTCCTGTATTTTTCTTGGCCTGCCAGACCTGGCTTTAACAGCAACTGTGCCTGTGGTCTACCATTTCCTGATTACATTCCTTACAGTTGAAACTGACAGTTTAAACCTCTGAGATAGCTTTTTGTAGCCTTCCCCTAAACCATGATACTGAACAATCTTTGTTTTCAGATCTTTTGAGAGTTGCTTTGGGGATCCCATGCTGTCACTATTTAGAGGAGAGCCATAGGGAAAGGCAAATTGTAATTGACCATCTTAAATACCATTTCTCATGATTGGACACACCTATCTATGAAGTTCAAGGCTTAATGAGTTAATCCAACCAATTTGGTGTTGCAAGTAATCAGTATTGAGCAGTTACATGCATTCAAATCAGCAAAATTACAAGGGTACCCAAATTTTTGCACAGCCAGTTTTTCACATTTGATTTAATTCCATAGAACTAAATACTGCTTCACTAATTTACTAATCACTAGTTTGGAAAACACCCCAGTACTCAGATGTTCCTAGGAAATGAAAGACATACCACTGTTATCTTTTAAAGTAGAGTAAATTGTTATGCAAACTTACGCAAACATTTTCAAATGACTGTATACATACACACACAAACAAACACACACAGTATATTAATATTATATTAAAAAAAAACAGATGATGCAAGCAAAAGCATGCATATATGTGATTTGTCCCAGAGCTATCTACTTCTTCTGGATAAAAAGATATTGTAATATAAGCCAAGAAAAAATAATTCCGAGCTATGAAAAATTGTCAGGCACAACCATAGTCGGTAAATTATCAAGCAGCTCATATTAGTAGAACTCTACTTTAAAAAAATAAAATAAAATAAAAACAGAAAAAATCATTCACATTTTTCTGTAACAAGTATTAAAAAGTACTGCCAACATGAATAAAAACAGTCTACAGACAGGAAGAATTATTTAATACAGTTTCAAGAGGCAATTAAATGAACATTAACAGTAATATACTGTAGTTTTCTTCAAATAAGTTTTCTAAATTCATGCCACAGCTGAACCTGCAAACCTGTGAAAAGCATTCATCACTAACCACGTGTGGAGAGTTTGCTGTATATCTGCGAGTTCACTTCTTTGTCACGCATAGAGCATCGAATCTCTTCCACAGCTTCTCGGATGATTGTAATAATCAACACAAATCCCTAAACAAAACAAAAAACATAATTGCACAAGAAAATATAAAATGCCAGAAAGAGACGATTACTCCGCAACAGCATATACTATATGCTTGGTTGAAAATGTTTCGGTAAATGACCGAAAGGCAAGTGGAATTTTTTTCTTTTGTTGTTTTTTTACAACTTGCAGATTTTTTTAGGAATTTAATTACATAAGTGTTAGAGTTGAGTTAAAACGCAGAAAAGTTGTATTAGGGCCATGCAGCAATCTTGCATTCCTGTAATACCCAACATAAAAGCTTAGTGTAAAGAAAGATGTATAAAGTAGTATATGATGGGAAGACACATTTCAGTAAAAGTTCAAACATTAAAAAGGTAGTTTACTATTGAGTGCATAGGAATGTTACTTAAACTAATAAAAGTTTGAGTTTTTCAAAAACAAGTTATTCTCATACAGAATGCAGTCAAACAGGATACTTCATATGGGGTATGTAAATATCACATCAAGCTATCAAAGTGCTGTTTTACTCGTATCATTTTTTTTCTAAATGGTACGTCTTTTGTGGCTAAGTATCACGTAGCTTTGGTTGTTCCATATCCACAAACATTGCACACACTGCAATGCACTTTCAATGAAGTTTGTTTATTTATAACTGAAACAGCGGGAGCACTGACAGACTGTGGCAGGTTTTATAAGCATTTCATCATGCTGCTTACCCTTTACCTACATACCCAGCTGAATAAAATTGTTTTGTTTTGTTTTGCTTTTCTCTAATAAATACTGAAGCAGTTTTCGGCTGCACACTCCAATTTTCTTTTTTAAATTGAAAATGCATGTTAAAATTTAAAATGAAAATATATGCAAAGAACATTTAAAGTGTGCAAATAAACAGATTGTTTAACAGTCACTTAAGCTGTATTAAGCTACTTATAGTTTTTGTGGGTTGGGCAGTAGTGAGTCATTAGGGGCATCAGTGAAAACAAAATAATTCAGACACCACTAGCCTTCATGGTTATAGTACACAAAAATGTGATGAAGTTCTAATATTAAGCAGGCTTTTTACACATTTGGGTGATTGATGACCAGCCATGAAAAGAGCTCATCTAGTAACCGAAATAAATGAGTGAAAGTGTAAAATATATTTTGTAAGCATGTATTCTTCATATTTTAATTTATAAATACTGTTTTTAAATGTCCCAAAAATGCAACTTATTCTTAAAGAATTAATCGTTCAGACTTTCAATATAAAATTGTGAAATGATGCCTGTTAAATAATGACATAATAGAGGCATGACTGAATGTCACAAAGCAAAGCAGTAACACAAACAACATAAAAAAAGAATGGCTATACAAACTAGGAAAACCCCATTAAAAGATATCAAAGCTTAGAATGCCTTAGAATTTTATACACGATATGCATATAGCTATTTTAAAAGAATTACCAAATAGACTCAAAACATTAACATTGTTTCTAATTATCTTTACTTCTGAATCAGAGAATCTGAGTATATTCAATGTTGTTTAAATATACTATGAATTAATATGCTAATAAAAACATAGGTGTAAAGTAAATTAATTACAAAGTTTGTTTCTAAAATGATAGTCTACTATAAAAAAACACTCAGTTACAAGCAGGTCATGCCACATACTTACATAATTAGGTCACTGTCTTTTATTTAATCACTCCTTGATCAAATAAGCTAACAACATTAACTGCTGTTCATCTAATACACATGCATGTGGTAGTATGAAATGCACTTAAAATTTAATCCATTTAGGGAAAATCTTCAAAAAATATACACATGGGATGTTAACAGAATGAATATAATTATGAACATATATGACATCTGTACAACATTTCAACTAAAGAAAAAAGTCATACACCTGTCTGGGATAACCAAAGACTGTATATGCCTGTGTTGAAATGCTAAATTTATCAGTAATTTTTTGGTGTACAGTAATCCCTCGCTATATCGCGCTTCGACTTTCGCGGCTTCACTCTATCGCGGATTTTAAATGTAAGCATATCTAAATATATATCACGGATTTTTCGCTGGTTCGCGGATTTGTGCGGACAATGGGTCTTTTAATTTATGGTACATGCTTCCTCAGTTTGTTTGCCCAGTTGATTTCATACAAGGGACGCTACTGGCGGTTGGCTTAGAAGCTACCCAATCAGAGCATGTATTACATATTAAGTAAAACTCCTCAATGCTATAAGATATGCTTCCCGAGCGGTGCTTGATTCTTTGCTTATCTCTGCCTCTATCTCACCCTCTCTGACATTCTCTGCGCCTGACAAAGGGGTGTGAGCAGAGGTGCTGTTTGCACAGAGGCTGTTTGCTTAAAAGATACTGACGCTCCTCTAAAAAATGCTGCTTTATTGCGGTGCTTCGGCATATTTAAAAGCGCACGTATTGATTTTTTGATTGTTTGCTTTAATCTCGCTCTCTCTCTGACGTTCTCTGCGCCTGGACGGAGGGGTGTGACAGAGGGGCTGTTTGCACAGAGGCTGTTTGCTTAGAAGATACTGACGCTCCTCTAAAAAATGCTGGGCAAACTTAAAAGAACACGTATTGATTTTTTGATTGTTTGCTTTTCTTTGCGAGCACTCGCTCTTTCTCTCTGAAATTCTCTGCTCCTGATGCAGACACTCCTTTGAAAAGAAGATATATTTGCATTCTTTTAATTGTGAGAAAGAACTGTCATCTCTGTCTTGTCATGGAGCACAGTTAAAACCTTTGACTAAAGGGTGTTATTTCATGTCTAGAGGGCTCTAATAATGTTAACAGTGTGGGAGAGTTTATAAGGGTTTAAAATATATAAAAATAACTATACAAACATATGGTTTCTACTTCGCGGATTTTCATCTATCGCGGGGGGTTCTGGAATGCAACCCCCGCGATCGAGGAGGGATTACTGTATTACTTGCAAATATAAGGTCATACTTTACTTTTATGACTATACCTGAACGCATTGAAGTATTTCATAATAGAACACAGTAAAACACATACAAAAAAAAAAATCATGCTTTCAAGTAAATACTGGTTCTGATTATCATCCCCACCCCCTTATCAGGACTTGCCATCATTAGCCTGTACTATTAAAACAAGACAGGAAAGATCCAAATACTGCATGCACTACTTACAACGATAAATAAATAAATTAAAAATTAAAAATTGTCAGCTTACCAAAGGAACCCAGTAGGTGTAAAGTGCACCAAGCCTCAATTCTGGCACAAACTGAGAGCACGCAAGCAGCAGAAAGTACAGGTTGAAAAAGTACTTGAACTGGTTAAACAGGACCTGCAATCAGTACATTGTGGGGTTAGATTGCATCCGACACTACCAATGAATGAAATACAAGAATAATGCTTCCCATTATCTAGATAGAGATTCTTACAGTAATATATATATGATCAAATTCAGATATTCTCGATCGGTACTGAAGTGATTTCATTTTGAGTCAACGTCTTTGAATGATAATTATGTAAGAATGTTTGGATCTGTAGCTTTAATGTTTCAATTTGACTGGAAGACTTATAAAATTTACAAATTTTTAAAAGTGTTTTCTTGTTTACAAATGAATTTCCAATTTTATTATATTGAATAAAGCCCCAAAACATCTTTGTTGGCCACAAATGTACAGTACACATATGTTTAATATTTGCCAGACAGATTAATACACAACATGTACTAGGAGTAAGTTTTAGGAACTGTTATGAAGGTATGATGCAACAATACAAAATTCAGACTCAACCAAAGTTTATACAGGTACTAAAGGTCAAGCTAAAATAGTGTGCTTGCTGGTCATATATATTTTGCGTATTTTAAGTTATTAATTTGTCCTTAAATTGTGTCCATTGAGCCTATCTAAAAAGATATTTTTTAAAAATCATCCCACTTTTAAAGATTTACATCAATAATGAAATACTGGTTTTGTACAACAAACATGATGTTGTTATATTACAAATAATTTACAGTATCTTTCCCATTATTCTATAGATATCTTTCTTAAAAAATACCATACATAAATTAACTTGTGAGCAGAAAGTACATAAGCTTAAAATGTTATGAAATACAAATATGCAGATCTACAATTATATTTAATACCGCATTAAACATATTATGTTTTGAAGTAGTCTCTGAAAGCTTAGTACACTTTATTTTGTGTTGATTGTGGTGATGACAAAAGCATACTTGTAAGTATTCATTTGAGCTGAAATCTGGTGAATGGACTGGCCGTAATATACTGTTAATTGTTGTATATATTAATTCTGCAGTTGCCATTACCCAAGACAATATATTTTTTTATGAACATAAATACATACATTCATGAGTGAGTGACCTGAAAGTACATATAGTACAAAGTTAACAAACCAAAGAGAACTAAATTTTACAGTAGAGCACAAGAAGCTTAACACTATTGTAAAATCCAAGGTTAAAAGAAAATTAACAGGCTTATTTAACAGTTGGTTGATGCTTGATATCGTCAGTACAGCCGTAAATAACAAAGAGGATAAAAGAGGCAAAGAATTCCTAAAAATTCCTAAAATGCTTTATGAGACCAGTCTTCAAGTGTCACATGTCACAGAAACATTAAGTCTTTAGATTTTTTTTTTAAATTTAAAATTGATACTTGATACTCTGCACCAACAGAGACCATTAAATAGGTAAAAAAATATTTTATAAGGTTTAATGAATACCAGTACAATGTAAACATCTTTATGGACATATAAAGAAATTTCTCCTTAATTTCAGAGAAAAGCCAAGCAAAATGACACCTTTTATTGGCTAACTAAAAAGATTACAATATGCAAGCTTTCGAGGCAACTCAGGCCCCTTCTTCAGGCAAGATGTAATTTCAGAAAAGCTGATCTGACATGGCAAAAATATAAATAAAAGGTAAATTTCCTCCAGACAGAACCAATGACTTGATATTCATTTAATAATAAAATAGTGAGTACCACATGAGTAAGTCACAATATAATATTGTATCAAAAAACTTACGCCTAGACTAAATGTCAAACACAATACTGAAAACTTCCATTACAATACTTGTAAAATCCACACTTAATATACTGTATTTATTACATGAAGAGGTTATATTCAATATATTGTGCTGTAATTTTTTTATCTAAATATTATCCAGTCTTATAGTATTCAGTCTTACTTAACAGGTAGAAAATTATTGGTAAGTTGTGGTGATTGCATTTTGGAGACCCATGATATTGTAAATGGTATATCACAACAATGCATTCTAGGTCCACAGCTCTTTTCAATCTACATTCTTCCATTAGGTCAGATTATCTCAAAGCACAACGTGAGCTACCACAGCTGTGCTGATGACACACAGCTATATCTATCATTAGCGCCTGATGACCCCAACGCTCTTGGTTCACTGATCCAGTGTCTTAGCAGTATTTTTGATTGGATGATTAGTAACTTTCTCAAACTAAATAAGGAGAAAACAGAAATCTTGAGGATTGGATTTAGCAAGGGTATTAGAAATAAATTTGATCCACTAACCTTAAAAATCAAAAAGTAGATTGAAAAAAATTTAGAGGTAATTATTGATGCTGACCTGAACTTTAAATCTCATATTAACCAGAACACTAGGTCTGCATTTCTTCACTTAGGAAATATAGAAAAAGGGAGACCACTTAATAATTTACAAGATGCTGAAAAATCAGTTCACACCTTTGTTTTTAGTCAACTAGATTACTGTAAAGCACTCCTAACAGGACTATCTAAGAAAGACATCAATTGGTTGCAATTAGTGCAGAATGCAGCAGCCAGAAAAGAAAATTTGAGCACATCTCGCCAGTTTTAGCATCAATACACTGGCTACCCGTGCCATTCAGAAAAGACTTTAAAATACTACTTACAAAGCCTAAAATAATATGGCTCTGCCCTTTTTTTTTTGGAATGTCTGTCTCCCTACACTGTAGTTTTAACCTCAGATCTTCAAAAGGAGGTCTATTTAGAATTCCAAGAACCAAATTTAAAAGAAGTGGTGAGGCAACCTAGAACTTCACCAGGCTAGTACTGAGGATCATTAAAAAGAAAAAAAAAAAAAACTGCTGAAAACCCAGAATTTATAATATGGCTTTTTTGTAACTACATTTTAGTTGCATTTCCTGATAGACTATATGGGCATAGAATTATCATATTCTTCAGGGATCCGCAATCTGTACTAATCTCTACTGTTCTCTGCTGTTTTTTCCAGTTCTTTTATGTGGCAATCTGCACCACCACCACCACCTGGCCAAGGCCCTATGCAGCATACTGTGTTGATGGATTGAAGGAAGGTGTCTCAGCTGTCCAGAAGACCAACATTATCAGTTACTATAATGTGAAGCCTGAAAACAAAGAGGACTGATTTACAGACATTTATGTTAGGCAGAATGCCCAGTGGGGGTCTTTTGGTTTTGGAATCCCTGCAGATTTAATTTTTTTCTCTAACCTAAGTAGAGTTTTCTTTTGTTTTTTCTGTCCTCCCGACCATCTGACCTTACCTTTTGCCTTTGTTCTTCTTTAATATTATTGCATAATCTTGTTTGTTTTTCATTTCCTATAACTTTCTTTTTGTTGTCTTCTTGTCACTTTCAGCTACATTGCCTGTATAAAAATGTGCTATATAAATAAATGTTGCTGTTGTTATCCACAAAGCAGCACAGGACACTTGAATACTGCAAAATGGTGTAACACTGTTTTTAGTGCTTTCATTCTAGCAGTTTAAAATTCTAACCATATCCCAAAGCTCACCAGTCCTATCCAATTAATTCCTCCAAAATAACAACTCTAATTAAAGTGCTACTGTGTACCACACTACTTGGTAAATTATTCCAAGCGTCTATGCTATTATGCATGAAGAAAAAAAATTACCCTGTGGTCTGAATATGGATCCCAATGCTGCAGTGCAGTGAGGGGGTCATTGTGCTGTAAAAATGGCACCACCCTCCGATGAGACGTAAAACTGAGGTCCTCTCTGTGGTCATAAGAGATTCCTGGGTATCCTTCATAAAGAGTAGGTTCCAATGTCCAGGCTAAATTGCCCTTGACGGCTTACTAATTCTGGTACTCTAAACATCCCTGGTTTCAATATCGCTCTCTCTCTATCCCCTTCACCTAACAGCAAATATGTGGTGAGCATTCTGGTGCAAAAATGGCTGCTGACATATCCTCCAGTTGGATCCTGCACATTAGTGGTTGAAGTGACTCCCCACTCACTAAAGCACACAGAGTAATGAGAAAAGCACTATATAAATGTAAGGAATTATTTTTACTTCCTTGATATAATACTTCAAATTTACTTACATTAAATTTCATCTGTTACAAATGTGCCAAAGCTATCCCACTTTAATGATTTGATGGATTCTAGAGTATCTGCCAGCCTAGCATGGTATCATAGAATTCCAGTATTTCAGTAAAACATGACCTTCCTCATCTGAACCTATGCTTG
>NC_053167.1:17714837-17733278 GCF_016835505.1 Polypterus senegalus | reverse complement strand
CCCCTCTGCAGCGCAGCCCCTTACTGCCTTTAAGCTGACTGATTCGCACTGTGAACTGTTCGGAGTCGTCATTTTTTCCAGGTCCTACTCTTCCTCTGGGGCACAACGATGGTCTGGGTCCCTTTATGGGAAGAAAAGAGACCCCTTGCTGTCTGCCTCGTAGGCCTGTGAGACTGATGCCGGAAGTCGGGCAAGGTTGTTTGGCAGCCAGCATTTACCAGCCGCCTCCTTGCACACACTTCTGCTGCACGATAAGTCATCACAGCCACATCCCTTGTAAGAGGTGCTGCTACTTGGCAAGTGGAACTGATGTATACTGCTGCCTTTTTGCACTGCCCTCCTATTACTTGCTTTATGGTACAGACATCACTTACCCGTACCGCCACATTGCATGGGCTGGAGAATCCAGCGCGCAATGCTTCAGCAACCAAGGATGGCCCCTAAAGGTGTGCAAACCCTCTTCTCCAGCCTGTCCATTGTCTCTTGGAGCAGCCCCAAAACCTGGAATAAAGACTACACGGGTTGGAGGACACCCTCCAGCTCCCATACAGCCGAAAGCAGGTTAAATTCATCAGGGTGCAGGGTGCGCATTATTGTGGTGTCGCAGGGTTGCGCTCACTGTGCAGTCGTGTAGTGCACGTGCCTCGCTCGCTGCTGTGCCAGGTCACCACAGAAAAAAATATGTAGGTCCCTGCCTCAAGGATGGTCAGGAATTCTGCTGACTACGTCAGTGTGGCAAATGCGCTATATAGGCGTTGACCTGACACAGACTGACAACAGAGGCACGTAAAAATGAAACAAAAGATTTATTTTTCTTCAGCCATGGGGCACATCTTCCCTGGGTCCCGCAGGCCCTATACGTTCCCCAAAACACACAAAAGAAAAAACACCACAACACACTCTTCTTCCTCCACTTCCCACAGGCAGCTTTGTCCTCCTCTTCCTCCACCCACTCTGGCCTAGAGTAGTGGCAGCAGGCTCCTCTTATAGCACCCCTGGAAATGCTCCAGGTGCTTGTTGACCTACTTCAGGGCAGCTTCCCCTGTGGTGACCATTGAACCCATCAGGACTGAGCTCCGGTGTTCCATGATTGTGGCCCCATCAAGCTGTTCCAGAGGACGTAATGTGCAGACCATGTCTGCTCCTCTGGATTCAGTGCCAAAGGGGCGCCTGCCACAATGCACATCCATGTTTTCCCAAAAGAGTTTCAAATTTCGATTTGTCTGACCACAGAACTGTTTTCAGTTTGCCTCAGTCCATTTTAAACAGGCTTTGACCCCAGGAAGACAGCGTTTTTTCTGGATCATGTTCACATATGGCTTCTTCTTTGCATGATAGAGCTTTAACCTGCAGACAAAGATTTCTGGAAGTGTTCCTGAGCTCATTTAGTGATTTTCATGACAGAATCATGCTTTTTTTTAATGTAGTGCCATCTGAGAGTGTGAAGATCACAGGCATCCAATGTTGATTTTCAGCCTTGCCTCTTGTAAACAGAGATTCAGATTCTCTGAATCTTTTGATGATATTATATGCTGTAGATGATGAGATATTCAAAGTCTTTGCAATTTTATGTTAAAGAACATTATTCTGAAATTGATCCACAATTTGTAGATGCAGTTTTTTGCAGATTGGCGAACCTTTGCCCATCTTTACTTCTGAGAGACTCTACCTCTAAGATGCTCTTTTTATACCCAGTCATGTTACTGACCTGTTGCCAAATAGCCTAGTTAGTTGCAAAATGTTCTTCCAGTAGTACTAGTAGTACTACTTATTTTTCCAGCCTTTTGTTGCTCTCGTCCCGACTTTTTTAAGATGTGTTACTGCCATCAAATTCAAAATGACTTGTTTTCTATGTTCTACTGTGAATAAAATATGGGTTTATAAGATTTGCAAGTTGTTTCATTCTGTTTTTATTTACATTTTACACATCATCCCAACTTTTTTTGGAATTGGGGTTGTAATTAGCAGAATGTTGAAACAAGTCATCAGATGCAGCATTTATTTTGTAACCAATTAATTAATGGTCAATATCACGTAGTCAGACCTTATATTCTTATTCTTAGTTCATTGGCCACATCTCTTACAGCATCCAGTATTGCATTTTGTGACTCCAGGACAGTGTCGATCAGCACGCAGCCAGATGGTGGTCCATCAGTTTCTGAGGCAGAGGTATATGCGCAGCCAGTGCCTGAAGATGTGCTGGGCTCAGCAGGACCATCACTGCCTGAAGTCACGCTTCTTGCCATGTGGGTCAGCTTTTGTAATATTGTCTGAAACAGAATAAATAAATGATGGCCTGTGACTTGGGTGGCACAGTGGTGCAGTGGTAGCGCTGCTGCCTCGCAGTAAGAAGACCCGGGTTCGCTTCCTGGGTCCTCCCTCCATTGAGTTTGCATATTCTCCCTGTGTCTGCGTGGGTTTCCTCCCACAGTCCAAAGACATGCAGGTTAGGTGCATTGGCTATCCTAAATTGTCCCAAGTGTGTGCTTGGTGTATGTCTGTGTGTGTCCTGTGGTGGACTGGCGCCCTTCCCAGGATTTGTTCCTGCCCTGTGCTGGCTGGGATTGTCTCCAGCAGACCCCTGTGACCCTGTAGTTAGGATATAGCGGGTTGGATGGATGGATATTTCTCTTATAATGAAACTATAGTTCAACTTACATCTTGTCACAGAGGAAATAGATTGATGGCACCCTGGCTAAGATGGTTAGTTCCTACCTGATAGGGAAGCCTTTATAATGAATGAATGGATGAAGGGTAGCAGCCTTTTGGGGACATGAGCTCCACCAGTGTGATAGTCGGCAGCTCCTCTGATGGATCTCCCATTTGCACACCTGTAGGGCTGCATGCAAGTTGTAGTCCCAATAGGCAGCCCTGCTGAGTTTTGTGCAAGCTTCCAGTGGGGAGCAATGGGGCCATTCCTCTTTTAAAAGAGGTTCTGCCTGTGCTTCCTGGGTTCACTTGTAGCACCAAAAGCATTCTCAGGTCTGACATAAAGGAAGCTACTTCACCTCACCAATGCAAGTTGGACATGGATGATACAGGACAAAGATCATTTGGGAGGCGTGGAGGAAGAGAGAGAAAGAAGAAAAGTGCAATTGTGTTTGGAGTTTGACAAAAAACCTTTTGGAAGGTATTTTGTTATAATAAACCATTTATTTGAATTCAGGATTTTGTGACCATGTGTTAGGATATAGCAGGTTGGAAAATGACTGACTGGCCTGCGACTCACCTTTTCATGTGAACTTTGATATCTGACCACTTCTTTTTATTTTGGGCACTGTGCAGCGACTTTCTGAACTTGAATTTTCAAGTGTCTCCACCATGCTGTATTACTTCTTCAGTTTCCTTTTGTTGCTTATACTACTGCTTAAGCCAACAAATACTACATTTTTTTACTTGCCTCCACTTTGCATTCACTGAAATTCTTCTTTCCACATGCTTTTGGCATTGTCTTTTAACAAAACACTGAATGGAACTGGCTATTTGTATTGATTTGCATATTCAAATATGCAAAAATTCTGGGAGGGGTTGGGGTGAGGCTGTATGCAGTGCACATGCATTAAAATAAATGTTCTTTGGGATTTATACAGGGGAAGTGTGTAGAACTTGGCATACACACAGTTGAATGCATCTGGATTTTTTTGTGCATACACACATTTCCAGTTTTATCCATGTGCCACGTTTTAGTGTAAATTCTAATAAATGTGACCCCTTGGCACTAAAAATCACAAGGTGGAAGTTAAGAACTAAAGTGTGATCATGGACTCTGATCTAAACTTTAATTTACACATTAACTATGTTATTATTTGGACTGCATTTTTTTCACTTAAGAAATATTGCAAACATAGACATCTTAAAACATTGCAACATAAAGAAAATAATTCACACTGTTGTTTTTAGTTGACTAGATTACTGTAATGTTTTCTTAACAGAACTTCCTTAAACAGACATCAATCAGATACAGTTAGTTCAAAATGCATCAGTGAGAATCTTAACTAGCAAAAGAAAATCTGAGAACATTTCACTGGTTTTAGCATCGTTACATGGGTTGCCTGCGTCCTTTAGAATATATTTTAAAATACTGCTAATTGTATATAAAGCTCCCTCATACAGTATATGTGTAGTGTCTATCCCTTTACATTCTCAGTCTTAACCTCAGATCATCTAACACTGATTTGCTTATTAAACCAACAGCTAAGCATAAAAGAAGTGATGAGGCTGCCTTTTGCTGTTATACACCAAAAATCTGAAATACTTTACCAATACAGTAGATATACACCTGGCTAATTCCATTAATCACCTTTAAAACTGTTAAAAACCCACTTTTTCAATGTGTTTTTCTCTTAATTTCATTTCTGGTCTACTTCTGATCTATACTAATAACAGGCAAAGCCCTCACTGACTCACTCACTGACTGACTCACTCATCATTAATTCTCCAACTTCCCGTGTAGGTAGAAGGCTGACATTTGGCAGCCTCATTCCTTACAGCTTACTTACAAAAGTTGGGTAGGTTTCATTTCGAAAATTCTACGCGTAATGGTCACAACTGGAACATATTTTCGTCCATATACTGTAATAGAATGCAGCTCGATAGCCATGGGAGGCAGAGTTTCGTATTAAAGCATTTAACCAATCACATTTCAGCCATCATTTGTTGCCAGGCAGAGAGGCTTTCACAATCTGTTGTGGAGGCACTCTAACACAGAATAAATGTCGATTAACCTGTTGCTTCAACCAATCAGATTTTGAGTTGATGTCAGTAGGGCCTTCTAGCAGGCGTACGGCAACGTCACCGTATTCAGACCCATTGATTGGATAGAAGCCGATATGAGGAACTCTACAAGGCCATTGAATGCACCGCAAACGCTCCGAGCGAAAGATCGTCGCGTGCACTACGGCCAACTCCATGGCAGGATTATTTGCCAGACACAGACCAGATTTCAAGACCATGAAAACCTGATGTTTGTCACGCTCCTCGAGCCCCAGAAGTTTCGGGAATACAAGAAAAATTTCACGCATGCAGCCTTCTCCAGTTTAACACAAAAGCCACGGAGCGCTTTTGATCTGTCTCGCTAAAACAGAACTGACTGTAATGTATGCTATGGATGATTTTGCAAGAGAATCTCCACTGATCTCCTTGACTTCCTTCATCAGAAAAATCTGAATGAGAGCATGGGGCAGCTGTTCACATTGGTATATTTGGCGGTGAGCATTCCTGTGGACACTGCTTCTTTCGAAGCGGACATTTTCAGCCCTAAAGCGAAATCAAACTTATGCCAGAAATACCATATGGTTCGCTTTCAGCATTAGCTTCATGGCTATAGAAAGTGAGGTTTTGATGGAATTGAAGCGCACGGATAATCCGTGATCGACAGAGTAATTGAACTGTTTATGAGGAAAGAGAGGACGATGGATTTTGTTTACAAATAATCTGAATTTTTGGTGAGTTAAATGTTGCGATTTTCCTAAATAATATTGCAAGTTTATGAGTTACTAGCAGAATACCCAGGCGCTTCGCAGCGGAGAAGTAGTGTGTTAAAGAAGTTATGAAAAAGAAAAGCAAACATTTTAAAAATAACGTAAGATGATTGTTAATGTAATTGTTTTGTCATTGATATGAGTGTTGTTGTCATATCTATCTATTTATATATATATATTTATATATATCTGTATATATATATATATATATATATATATATATATATCAAAATACCTGCATTGGCAGCGATAAGTAAAAAGAAAAGGAAACATTTTAATAGTAACGTAACATGATTGACAATGTAATTGTTTTGTCATTGTCATGAGTGTTGCTGGCATATATATATATATATATATATATATACACAGACACATATATAAACATATATATACATATATATAAATATATATATATATATACATCTATACACATATATATACACAGTTATATATATATATATATACATATACACACATACATATGTATATATACATATGTATATACACATACTGTATATATACACACACACACATATATACATACTGTATACACACATATACATATCTACATATATATATATTAGGTGGACTCGATTAAAAAATTAATCCAATTAATTAGAGGCTGTGTAAGAATTAATCTTGATTAATCGTATGTAATCGCACACTTAAATTTGCCCCAAATCGCAAATGTTTTTTTTTTTAATTTAAAAGGGTTTTAGTGGGCGACAGAATCAAATAATAGACAGGAACATGAATATTGTAAACTGAAGCTGTTTTAATTTCTGGAAAAAAAAGCTTTTAAACTGCATTTGAATTCAAAACAGAAACAAAAATATCATCCCTGGTTAAAATTGGGCAGACTTAAAAATAAAGTGGTAGTTTAAGTACTTTAAGTACATTTTCAGAATAGTATTGTCTTTAAATAATAATAACCAAAATTTCAACATAAAGTGCAGTTTTTCTTCTTAAAAAAATAAGTCAGAAACATAAAAGGTAATTTGACCAACTTAATCTTTAAACTCTGAGTAACATTAGCCAAAATTATTTTGTACATTAGGCTAAAACAGTGTGATCATTGAACATTTTGTAATTAGATGTAATTAGAATTACTAACGGTCACGGAAGTCCAATGATCCCCAGTAAGAGTCACAAAGTCCACTTTCTGTAATGCATCTAATTTTGCTTGCTTTTCAGTGTGCACAAAACCATGCTTTTATCAAGGCTTCACTGGTAGTCGAAATGATCAGTCGTAGGAACGCCGCTTTATTCCGACTCTAACATTTTGTAGCTGTGATGTGTACATCAGTGTAATGGATGTACCAGGAAATCATGCATTGACAAATGTTCCCGTTTGCTTGGAATTGAAAGTGTGATTAAATGCGTATTTTTTAACGCGTTATGGAGTACATGCATCGAAGCTTCTCAGCTGTGCTTGTGCTAAGAAAGGGAAACATTTTAAAAATAACATAACATGATTCTGCGTTAACCGAATATTTTTTCTTACGTCCCAAATCAAGGAGATGCGAAGGTAAAATGAATCGGCAGCGCTGCTGCACATACTCAGTGCATCCCACCGGAATCGAACCTCGTGTTAGAGGCTTAAGACTCTACAATTGTGCCACAGCGTGTGGCTTGTCTATGCGAGAGTATGTACTGTAGATCAGGGTATATATATATACACTAGCAAAATACCCGCGCTTCGCAGCGGAGAAGTAGTGTGTTAAAGAAGCAATGAAAAAGAAAAGGAAACATTTTGAAAATAACGTAACATGATTGTTAATGTAATTGTCACTGTTGTGAGTGATGAGTGTTGTTGTCATATATATATATATATATATATATATATTTACACACACACACATAAACATATATATACATATCTATACATATACACATATATATACAGATATATACATCTATACTAATAAAAGGCAAAGCCCTCACTCACTCACTCACTCACTCACTCATCACTAATTCTCCAACTTCCCGTGTGGGTGGAAGGCTGAAATTTGGCAGGTTCATTCCTTACAGCTTCCTTACAAAAGTTGGGCAGGTTTTATATCGAAATTCTACGCTAAATGGTCATAACTGAAGCAGTTTTTCTCCATTTACTGTAATGGAGATGAGCTTCAACGCCGTGGGGCGGAGTTTCGTGACATCATCATCACGCCTCCCACGTAATCACGCAGTACATAGAAAACCAGGAAGACCTCAAAAGCGCTGAAGAAAACATGCATTATATAATTGAGAAGGCAGCGAAACAATAAGAAGCGAGCGAGTGACATATACAACCATATTCATGAGTTCTGCTACTTCGAAACAAATCACGCATGTAAACCTACACTTTAAATTAAGTTCATAGACAGGCTGCGCTGGCGTTTGTAATTTAGTGCCTGCCCATATAAGGCCGTCCGTCAGCGCAATCCAATAGCAAACTGCCACGGGTAAATATTCACGGGTGAAGGACTGTGCTTATGGAGAGGAAGATGAGATGGTCAGGGTGGTGTTTGACACAAACTCAGCGAAACTGCGAGAGAAAGTTTTAAGTGCCAGAACTAAGGTAACATTAAATACAGCCATTGACATAGCACGAGATGGCAACAGCACAACTGGGAACCTTCGATGCATGTACACCGAGTGGCTCACGTGAACTGACGCAGTGCACAGATAAAAGGCAACAGTTCCAAAGAGCTGAACAAAACCAATTACACAATTGAAAAGGCAGCAAAAAATATGAAGCGCCTCATACATACAAGCATATTCATAAATCCAACTACTGCGAAACAAAGCACACGCTTGGAAAAGTCAATGTCCCGCTAAAGGAAGACAGTGTAAAACCCCGTGCATGCAGTGTGTCAGGTCTCAGATAAAGAAGAAGACGAGCTGTTTATTGATGCAGTAAGAAACGAATCGATGAATGAAACCTGTCATCTTTACAACGATTGACAAACACGGAATGTAACTTGAACACAACACATCCTACAAATACGAACCTGATTGAAAGAAATAATGATAATCAAATCCTTGATGACAGCAACACTCAGTAACACCTACAAAACAAATACTGTATATTGACAGTCATGTTACGCTATTTTTTAAAATGTTCCCTTTTCTTTTCTAGCTTTTTAACACACTACTTCCACTCATGATACGCTGGTATATATATGTGTATATATATATAACCCGATCTACATACTCAATAATGGATACTTTATTCGCCATCAGTGATTGTTTTGGTAAAGCCATACTCAGTGTATTCATTAGATGAACGGTAAAAAAGTAAGTGCAAGGGGAGGATGACTTATTCAGGCATGCAGGCTGTAGTGCACGTCAACTCTATCTGAATTGCGCGATCACATTTGAAAAAATATATCTTTTCAAGTTCTATTTAGTCCATATGTGTCAAACTCAAGGGCAGCCGTAGTGACGACTTGGTTTAACATTACTTGGTAATAGGGAAAGTGGGGCAGGTGGCTGTGTCTCCCATAAAAGCAGCTTCACTTGAAATCACTTTGTGATTGTGCACGGGTAAAAACGTCCGCTGGTGTCAGATTCTTATTTAATTCTTCTGCTTTCTGTATCTTCTGCATTGCATTCAGGTTTTTTAGGTTACCCTGATGTTTTGTGTCATAGTGCCGTCTTAGATTAAATTCTGTAATTACAGCCACATTAGCTCCACAAATGAGTCACACGGGTTCAGTAAACATATACTCAGCCTCCCATCGGTTTTTAAAGGCTCTATTTTCAGAATCAACTTTTCTCTCCAGCATCGTGTGAGCTAGCTTCGCAATAACTTGCAGCATCATATGCTAGACTTGATTAACGCGATAAGTGTTCGGCAAGGCAGCTGAAGCGCTGCATTATGGGATCTGTAGTTTATTGTGTTACCAGCGCTTCATATACCCGGGCCATTAATAACAATAATACAGTATATAAAATGATCTCGCGGGCCGGATATAATTACACGCCGGGCCGGAGTTTGACACTGTGAAGGACCGAGGAGACAGCAATAAGGGTTGGGGTTTCCGGCCCCGTATATTGTACAGACAAAAAGAAAACAGGTCTTTATATAAACAAAACAGTTCATAACGCGACGCCGACTCCGGGCGTCGCGGCCATTTTATTGGGGAGGAGCCGGAAGTGGAGGGATGCCGGGAAGGACCGCAAGGGAGGATGGGAAGGATGACGTCAGGGCAAGATGGCGGAGGAAGGGCGGAAGTATCGCACTGCGGTCAATCCAGGCCTATGGTGCAGGAAGGTCTTTCTTTCTATGGGGAAGCAGAGGGAGAAAGTTAATACCCACCATTCCCTGGCGGCTAATGGTTTCCCAGGTGCTATCGAATCAATCCGCCTGCCTCCTACTGCGTGCGTGACACGATCCCCCTTAGCCCAGGACCGTCAGGTCGGGCGGACCTAACCGAGAGGTCGTGAATACGAGAGAGGGCATCGGCATTGGCCTGAAGGGTGCCCCGCCGATAAGTGACAGTGAACTTATACGGCTGTAAGTCCAGGAACCACCTGGTGACCCGCGGATTCGACTCTTTGTGTAGGGACATCCACTGAAGTGCAGCGTGATCAGTCACCAGAGCGAATTCGCACCCAGCAGGTAGTAACGGAGGTGGGTCACTGCCCACTTAATGGCCAAGGCCTCCCTCTCCACTGCCGCGTACCGGGTCTCTCGGTCCATCAGTTTCCGGCTAAGGTACATCACAGGGTGCTCGACACCATCGACGCTTTGGCTCAGCACGGCACCCAGGCCTGTGTCCGGCGCCGGTCTGGAGAATAAACGGGAGCCCAAAATCGGGCGTCCGTAACACAGGTGCCGACGTTAGGGCCTTCTTTAGGTCACTGAACGCGTGTTCTGCTTTGTCGGTCCACACCACGTATAGGGGAGCGCCCTTTTTTGTCAGGTCAGTCAAGGGTGCTGCTCTTTCGGAGAAGCGGGGAACAAACCGGCGGTAGTAACCCGCAAGCCCCAAGAAAGCCTGCACCTGTTTCTTGGTATTGGACGGGCCATTCTAAGATGTCTTTAACTTTGGAGCTCTGTGGCGACACCTGTCCTTGTCCCACGAGGTAGCCTAAATATTTGGCCTCCTTTAATCCAAAAACACTTCCGGGGGTTTATGCGGAGGCCGGCTTTAGCCAGTGTTCGGAGGACAGCTGCGACCTGCAGTAGATGCTCCTCCCAGGTGCGGAATAGATGACAACGTCATCCAGGTAGGCGGCACTATAGGACTGGTGGGGCTTCAGCACTCTATCTACCAGACGTTGGAAGGTCGCCGGGCCCCGTGCAGCCCAAATGGGAGGACCTTGTACTGCCAGTGCCCGCTAGGGGTGCTAAAGGCCGTTTTCTCCTTTGCGGATGCCGTTAAAGGAATTTGCCAATACCCTTTTGTCATGTCAAGGGTAGTCAGATATCGAGCCGCACCCAGCCGCTCAAGGAGGTCGTCAATGCGGGGCATGGGGTAGGCATCGAACTTGGAGATCTGATTCAGACGTCTAAAGTCATTACAGAACCTCCAGGAGCCGTCTGGCTTGGAGACGAGGACAATAGGGCTGGACCAGGGACTATGGCTCTCTTCAATTATGTCCATGTCCAACATACGTTTCACCTCCAGTTCGACCTCTGCGCGTTTTGCCTCCGGGAGTCTGTAGGGCCTCTCCCGGACGATTACCCCGGGCTCCGTGACTATATCGTGGGCAATCAGCGCGGTCCGGCCGGGTGACTCGCTCACTACCTCGGGGATGGCTCGGAGTGTTTGGGCTAACTCCTGCCGCTGCTTGGGGGTCAGCTCTTCGCCGAGGTTAAGGGCAGTTGTGCTCGCGAAAAGGGAGAGTGACCTATGGGAGCTGGGAGCTCCTCTCTATCTCCAGGGCTTTAACAGGTTGACATGATAGATCCTCTCACCGGTCGACGATTGGGCTGTTTCACCAAATAGTCGACGAGTCCTTTCTCTCCTTAACCTCGTAAGGCCCTTGCCAGTGAGCGAGCAGCTTCGAGTGGGAGGTCGGGGCGAGCACCATAACTCGGTCCCCGGCGGAACTCCCTGAGGACGGAGTTGCGGTTGTAACACCGGCCTGCGCTGCTTGCGCAGTCAGTCGACGCTCTTTTAGGAGGGGCCTGATCTTTGTGAGTCGGTCGCGCAGTTGCGCTCGCATCTCAAAATGTTAGAGGAGGGAAGAGCCTCGCCTCCCAGCCTTCTTTTAGGATGTCGAGGATTCCCCGGGGTTGTCGCCCGTATAGCAATTCAAATGGGGAGAAGCCTGTAGAGGCCTGGGGTACCTCCCGGTAGGCAAAAAGCACGAGCGGGAGGAGCTGGTCCCAGTTCCTGCCGTCCGCTGACTACCTTGCGGAGCATCTGCTTAAGCGTCTGATTAAATCGCTCACCAACCCGTCAGTTTGCGGGTGATAGACTGACGCTTTCAGGTTCTTTATCTGCAGTAATTTGGCTACCTCCTTGAACGTATCCGAAGTGAAGGGCGTACCCTGGTCCGTGAGGACCTCCTTGGGTATGCCCACGCGTGAAAACAAATTAACCAGTTCCCGTGCGATGCTTTTAGTATTAGCGGGCGCAGGGGAACCGCCTCTGGGTACCGGGTGGCATAGTCCACCATGACTAGGATATACTTGTGGCCACGGGTTGAGGGCTCCAGGGTCCCACCAAATCGACCCCTATCCTTTCAAAGGGGATGTCCACGAGGGGAATAGGGACTAGAGGAGCACGGTCCCTCCTAGGAATCTGGCGGGTCTGGCACTCGGACAGGATTGACAGAACCGCGGACCTCCTCATTGATCCCAGGCCAGTAAAAGCGGGCTTAATCCTCTCCAGTGTTTTTTCGGCCCCGAGGTGGGCGCCTAGGAGGTGAGCATGTGCCAACTCGCATATCTCCCGCCGGAAGGTACGCGGAATTAGCAACAACTTCCGCACCTCGCCCTCATGGGTAGCCACTCGGTACAACAGATCATTCTCAAGGACAAAGAAGGGTTCCCGAAGTGTGGATCCGTCCGCTGTTGAGCTGTTAGGCAGAACGACGCATTCGGGCAAAGCGCGGGAGTCATCATTCCACTGCTCCCTCTTAAAGGAGGCGGCGTGGACCGAAATTGATGGTCCAGGCCGCCGAGAGGGTCTTGGGGCCTGGGCCGGGAAGAGTTCCTGGCTAGTCCCTTCTCCGCGGAATCTTCGGGTCAAGGTCCGTAGCCACGGAAGGTCCCCGAGACACCAGCGCCCATAGGGCCTGCCCTTGTGCACGGCGTGGAGGCCGCGGAGGGGTGCCTTTTCCCCTCATAACAAGATCCAACGAGGCCCGGGAGCGCGAATGGCTTACCGCTGATTCTTTTAGACCAGTCTTGTCCCAAAATCACTGGGAAGGGGGTTCAGGTAACACAGCGACCGTCATTTGGATTGGTTCCCCCTTCCAGGTGACATAGCAGTGAGCGGAACGATATGACCTAGTCCCCCCATGCACACAGGTGACCAACAAATGCTGTTTTAACCACTGTTGCGGTAAGACAAACGGCGAGCAACAATGGTAATGTTGCTGCGGAATCAAACAAAGCCACCACGGCGTGCCCATTTAGCAACACCACTCCCGTGTTCGACTCGCCAAGGGATGCGGCGGGTACAATACCTCTCCGCGATGTCCAGCTGCAGTCCATAGGCTCCGGGCGATGTGATGGGGCAGTTTGGCAGCAGGTGACCGGTCTCGCCACACTTGAAACAGCGCGGACCCGCCTCTCTGGCTCTGGCTGGCGCTTCTGCAGCGCGTCGAGGGGCTCGGGGTGGCCGCCCGTCCCTGCGGTTCCAGCGAGCAGGCTTTTCTGACCCCCAAGTCGGAGGACCGCCAACTGGCGCTCCAGGGCGTCGAGGAGGCCCGACATGTTCTGATAGGCGTGTCCCGGACCTGCTGGGCGAGGGAACTGGGCATCGCGTGACCAGGCCTTCACAGGCCACCCGCTCGACCACTTTCCGCCCGTCGGGTCCCTCTGGCCGTAGCCAGCGGCCATCTTGCCCCAGAACTCGAACGCCTGGGCGCGAGCGGGCTTTTCAGGGTCAAAGACCCAGTTCCGCCATTCGGCCGCCTGCTGGCCCGGGCTAATGCCGTAGCGGGCCAGTATTTCGGGCTTGAGGAGGTCGTAATTAGCGGCCTCCTCCTCAGGGAGGTCATAATAGGCCCGCAGCGCGGGTCCCTTCAGGTATGGCGCCAGATGGGCGCCCACTCGGACCGCTGCCACTCGTTCGGGTGGCCGTCCTCTCAAACATGCCCAGGTAGGCGCACGTCCTCGAAGGGCCCATCGGACTAAAGGAGGGCGGCTGCCTGGGCGGGTCTGGTCTCGCCTGTTGGGCTTCCACTAACCTGGCCTTCGTGGCCTCCAGCTCCCGGGTGGTGGCGGCTTGCGCAGCTGCAGCCCTGGAGCTGGTCATTCATCCTGCAGCACGTGTTGAGGTCCTGTCCCTCCGTCATTCCGGGATCTCTATCCTGCCGACTACGCCACTTGTAAAGGACCGAGGAGACAGCAAGGGTTGGGGTTTCCGGCCCCGTATATTGTACAGAGCAAAAAAAAACCGGTCAAAATTATAAACAAAACAGTTCATAGCGACCGACTCCTGGCGCCGCGCCATTTTATTGGGGAGGAGCCGGAAGTGGAGGGATGCCGGGAAGGACCGCAAGGGAGGATGGGAAGGATGACGTCAGGGCAAGATGGCGGAGGAAGGGCGGAAGTATCGCACTGCGGTCAATCCAGGCCTATGGTGCAGGAAGGTCTTTCTTTCTACGAGGAAGCAGAGGGAGAAAGTTAATACCCCGCCATTCCCTGGCGGCGAATGGTTTCCCAGGTGCTATCGAATCAATCCGCGGCCTCCTACTCGCGCGTGCGTGACAACACATATGGACTAAATAGAACTTGAAAAGATATATTTTTTCAAATGTGATCAGCGCAATTCAGATAGAGTTGACGCGACTACAGCCTGCATCCTCCCTCGCTTCTTACTTTTTACCGTTCATCTAATGAATACACTGAGTATGGCTTTACCAAAGCAATCATTGATGGCGAATAAAGTATCCATTATTCGAGTATGTAGATCGGGATATATATATACATATATATATATACCCGCGTATCGCAGCTTAAGAAGTAGTGTGTTAAAAAGCTAGAAAAAGAAAAGGGAACATTTTAAAAATAACGTAACATGACTGTCAATATACAGTATTTGTTTTGTGAGTGTTACTGAGTGTTGCTGTCATCAAGGATTTGATTATCATTATTTCTTTCAATCAGGGTTATATTTGTAGGATGTGTTGTGTTCAAGTTACATTCCGTGTTTGTCAATCGTTGTAAAGATGACAGGTTTCATTCATTGATTCGTTTCTTACTGCATCAATAAACAGCTCGTCTTCTTTATCTGCGACCTGACACACTGCATGCACAGGGTTTTTTTTTTACACTGTCTTCCTTTAGCGGGACATTGACTTTTTCCAACGTGTGCTTTGTTTCCGCAGTATCTGGATTTTTGAATATGCTTGTATGTGTCAGACGCTTCATATTTTTTGCTGCCTTTTCAATTGTGTAATTCGGTTTTTGTTCAGCGCTCTTTGGAACTGTTGCCTTTATCTGTGCACTCGCCAGTTCACGTGAGCCGCTCGGTGTGCACGCGATCGAAGGTTCCCAGCTGTGCTGGTGCCATCTCGTGCTATGTCCATGGCTGTATTTAATGTTACCTTAGTCCTGGCACTTAAAACTTTCTCTCGCAGTTTCGCTGAGTTTGGGTCAAACACCACCCTGACCATCTCATCTTCGTCTGCATAAGCACAGTCCTTAACCCGTGAATATTTAGTGGGAGTTTGCTATTGGATTGCCGCTGACGGACGGCCTTATATGGGCAGGCACTAAATTACAAACGCCAGCGACAGCCTGTCTATGAACTTAATTTAAAGTTTAGGTTTACATACGTGCCTTGTTTCGAGTAGCAGAACTCATGAATATGGTTGTATATGTCACTTTCATTTCGCTTCTTATTGTTTCGCTGCCTTCTCAATTATATAATGCATGTTTTCTTCAGCGCTTTTTGGAGGTCTTCCTGGTTTTCTATGTACTGCGTGATTACGTGGGAGGCGTGATGATGTCACACAAAACTCCGCCCCACGGCTTTCAAGCTCATCTCCATTACAGTAAATGGAGAAAAACAGCTTCCAGTTATGACCATTACGCGTAGAATTTCGATATAAAACCTGCCCAACATTTGTAAGGAAGCTGTAAGGAATGAACCTGCCAAATTTCAGCCTTCCACCCACACGGGAAGTTGGAGAATTAGTGATGAGTGAGTGAGTGAGTGAGTGAGGGCTTTGCCTTTTATTAGTATAGATTTATATATATATACCCGCTTATCGCAGTGGAGAAGTAGAAGTTATGAAAAATGAAAAGGGAACATTTTAAAAATAGTGTAACATGATTGTCAATATACAGTAATTGTTTTGTAAGTGTTATTGAATGTTGCTGTCATCAAGGATTTGATTATCATTATTTCTTTCAATCAGGTTCGTATTTGTAGGATGTGTTGTGTTCAAGTTACATTCCGTGTTTGTCAATCGTTGTAAGTATGACAGGTTTCATTCATCGATTCGTTTCTTATTGCATCAATAAACAGCTCGTCTTCTTCTTTATCCGAGACCTGACACACTGCATGCACGGGTTTTTTTTTTACACTGTCTTCCTTTAGCGGGACATTCACGTTTTCCACCGTGTGCTTTGTTTCCGCAGTAGCTGCACTTATGAATATGATTGTATGTATCAGACGCTTCATATTTTTTTGCTGCCTTCTCAATTGTGTAATTCGGTTTTTGTTCAGCACTCTTTGGAACTGTTGCTTTTTGTCTGTGCACTGCGTCAGTTCACATGAGCCGCTTGGTGTTCTTGCATCGAAGGTTCCCAGCTGTGCTGGTGCCATCTCGTGTAATGTCAGCTAAGACCCGGCACTTAAAAGTTTCTCTCGCAGTTTCAATGAGTTTGTGCCAAACACCACCCTAACCATCTCATCTTCCTCTGCCTAAGCACAGTCCTTTACCCGTGAATATTTACCGGCAGTGTTAGTATTGGATTGCCGCTGATGGACGGCCTTATATGGGCAGGCACTAAATTACAAACGCTAGTGGCAGCCTGTATATGAACTTAATTTAATATAAACTTACGGTTCACGCCGTGCTTTGTTTCCGCAGTAGCTGTACTTATGAATATGCTTGTATGCATCATTTGCTTCATAATGTTTTTCTGCCTTCTCAATTGTGAAATGGCGTTTTGTGCTCATCGCTGTTTGGAGTTCTTCCTTGTTCTCTACGTACTTACGTAGGAGGCGTGATGCTGTCACACAAAACTCCGCCCCCCACGGCCATCTCCAACTCAACTCCATTACATTATATGCAGAAAAATAGCTTCCAGTTATGACCCTTATGCGTACAATTTCGGAATGAAACCTGCCCAACTTTTGTAAGTAAGCTGTAAGGAATAAGCCTGCCAAATTTCAGCCTTCTACCTACACAGGAAGTTGGAAAATTAGTGATGAGCCAGTGAGTGAGTGAGTGAGTGAGGGCTTTGCCTTTTATTAGTATAGACTATTGATGTTGTTAATGTGTGTCGTGGCTGTGGCTGCAGTAGAAAGGAACTTGTTCATCCCTGGTTTGTCTATAAAAAAAAGGCATTTATTGTGGCTACAGGAGTATGTATATATATACACACACACCCCAATCTACATACTGTCAAATAAGCGAACCACACACCGTGGCGCAACACGAGAGGCTTTGCCTTTAGCGCTGACGTCTGAGGTTCGATTCCCGAGAGGGGGTGCAGTGAGTGTGTACGCCTGATGAGCCCAGAATTAGGGTGAAACACGTGCCGTGTACTGTTTGCATTATTTGACAGTAAAACTATTTCAATATATTCAATATATATATATCAGCTTCCTGATTAATTTTACCCTCGCACCCCCTTGGTTTGAGAAGAACTATGAAAAAATATGAGATTAATGCAGAAAAACAGATCACCAATTGAAGCTTTATGAATAATGGATACTTTATTCGCCATCAATAATTGTTTTGGTAAAGCCATACTCATGTTCTAATTTTTCCGCGACTAGCCATGATTAAATGAACGGTAAAAAAGTAACAGCGAAGCGAGGGTGACTTATCCAGGCAGGCAGGCGACAGCTCAATAGCTCGAATTTGGATATGAGTAGGTTCTATTTAGTCGCCAGAAAAATATCTTTGGTTGGAATGTAAGTTGAATTTAGTCTTTAAATTTCTATGGTGAAGAAAAATTTATGCAATGATGACTAAATTTAACTTACATTCCTACCAAACATATTCCTGTCGACTAAATAAAATTTACTTATATTTAAAATTTAAATAGAACTTGAACAGATACGATAGTTCATAATACCCATGCAGCACTACAGTAAGTGCACGTAAGAGCAGGAGTCATCCGTTTTAACAAGCAGCATATTGCATTGATATGAAATAGCCTGCCCATTTAATTATTTAGGAATGGATAGATAAATTAAGATTTTATACAATAATGTTTTTAATTTTTCTTCCTCGATGGATTCTGACACCCCCAGCAACAGCTGCTCGCACCCCAAAGGAGATAGATATAAATATATATATATATATATATAACAGTGACAAAACAATTACATTGATTACATTGACAATCATGTTGTTATTTTCAAAATGTTTAATTTTCTTTTGCATTACTTCTTTAACACACTACTTCTCCGCTGCAAATCGTGGGTATTTTGCTAGTAGATTATATAAGCATTGCAATATCACATACTTATAGATATGTTATCATTATTAATCCCTGCTCTGATCTATTTTCTTTTTGGTTTCTCTTTGGTAGTGTTTTATGCTACCACCAACTAATCAAAGTACTGTGCAGCCGCGTAGTGATAATGGAATGAAAACACTCTAACTG